>NW_015661398.1:248236-255572 GCF_001515625.1 Sinocyclocheilus rhinocerous | reverse complement strand
TGTATATATATATATATATATATATAGATGATGCATTTCTCATATATACTATGTATATATATATATATATATATATAGATGATGAAGCAACTTTAAAAAGAACTCAAGAAGAATCACAAAACACTGTTACATTTTTTAAAAAGCTTTACTTTTGCATTGCATTACTTTATAATGTCGCTTAACTATTGTTTTAAACATGTTTAAAATAAACTTGCATTGATATAAACCAATTCTTGTTAATGCAACCTCTTGATCTCATTCTCACCTGACAGTAACCAGCGATTTCAGTGGCATCTGAAACTTAATGTCCTCTATTAGAATATAATGTTTGTGAGTTTTACTTGCAGTCATAAAAAAAAGTCTCGAGGGGTTTATGGTTTCAGTAAAGTTACTATCAAGTCTCTGAAAAATACGGACTTTACAAAGCAAAAAAGCACCAAATTATACACATGATCATCAAATGACTCGAGAAGTGCATCAAGATCTGAGAGTGTATAAATATTTCAGCCTGTAATCAAAAGAAAACATGTAATAATTTTAGGACCATTAAGATTATTTAGCATTATTTTCATGATAATTTAAGCACATATGCCATCAGCCCTATTTTCTTTATGCGTTGGTACGTCACTGATTCTCTTTCTTCATAGGTTTTCGCTTGCTCTCTTTCGCTGGTTTCTTCGGTTTCTTCATCTTCTCTATGTCCTCCTCCTCTTCTTCAACCTTCTTCTTGACTTTCATCTCTTTCTCTTTTGTCAGTTTCTCTTTAGTCTCATCTACTTCGTGTCTTCTGCGCTCGGTGAATTTTGTCTCTCTTTTCTTCAGGAGCCTGGGGTCCGGAAGGGCCCGGTGCCTGAGGCCCCTGGAAACTCTCCCGCGAGTCGCTCTCTTAGATTTGCCTTCGTCATCATCATCATCAATCCACCAGAAAAATGTTTCCCATAAGGAAGTGTCTGGCTAAGAGTATTAATTCAGATGTAAATGATTACTATTTTTTAGTGCTGTCAAATGATTAATCGCGATTAATCGCATCCAAAATAAAAGTTTTTGTTTACATAATATATGAGTGTGTACTGTGTATATTTATTATGTATATATAAATACGCACACATACAGTATATATTTTGAAAATATTTACATGTATATACATTTATATATTATATTAATAGATATAGCATATTTTTCTTAAATATATGCATGCATGTATTTGTATTTATTTATACATAATAAATATACACAGTACACACTCATATATTATGTAAACAAAAACTTTTATTTTGGATGCGATTAATCGCGATTAATCATTTGACAGCACTACTTTTACATACAGATGTGTTTAATAACATGTTTTTTTGTGCCTAAATCTGTACAGTATTTCCATAATGTCCCTGTGGATAATAATTATGCATGGCTCATTAAATAAATAAAATTTAATATGAAATATTGATTTGAATTGAATTATTTAAATCATTTTATCTGTATATTATCGTGAAGCTTCCGCCGCTAAGAAAAAAAGTCCATCGCAATGTATAAAACAAGACAAAAACAGCAACAACATTCCAGTAATATTAATACGGCGTATTCTGAATTCATTTAGCTACATTATTAAATAACTGAGACGCAAGTATGTCGCTAATAATTAATTGTGTGAAAGAAAAAAAGCGGGAGTTCGCGGAGGGATACGAGACGCATGAAAGTAGCGCCAGTTATCCGGTTGGCCAATCAGAAGCAGTTTAAACTTGAGCGGCGCGTTTTCATGTGCGAGCGCAACGGTCAAAAACGTCCGTCTTGCGTGTCTTTACATAGAAAAACAACGCTTTACTTGCAAAAGCAATATCTTTACCTTCATAGATCTTGTGTTTGTTTTTGTTCTCACCTCATGTGGTGTTATTTTCCCTCTTTTAATCAGAGTATGTCTCTCGTTTAGTGCCATGAGCTCTTCACTGACGTCTTTGCGGCCTCTGACGGCTTCTGCATGAGGAGAAAACATCTATCAGTCATTTTATGGTTTGTTGTTTTCAGATGTTATTTGACATGAGTACACTTGCCGTGTATTCTCTGTAAAACGGAGCTCAGCAGAAGGATGGTTATGGCTGCGATCAGACACCTGTTCAGCGTCACACCTTCCCACGGCGTCTCGATCTGCGTCAGATTCTGGATGGAGAGCGCTTTGCGTAACGACGCTGCTGGACAGGTGATAAAACACAGGTGAGTCGTTCAACTGTTCCACGTTTCAATCTATAAATGTAGGTTTAGACCAAGCGGCAACCTCCCGCTCTCTCTCGTGAAGCCAACACGGAAGTGACTTAAACTGTAATTCATCAACTGGCCGCTAGAGGCTGGCAGCAAAAGGGAGTCAATCCCATAGACTCCCCATGTTAAAATGCCCAACTTTACATCAGAAAAAAACATGTTTACAGCCTGGTTCAAAAAATTATTTTGGTCTATATAGCTAATTTTGCCCTTCATGACAACTGTGAGGGGGTGAATTTTTTTATAACTCATCCGTTTAAATTATATTAAGCCTTAAGGGGAGACACTGCAGGCAAAAGCACTGTTTTTTCATTCACCTGTCAATTTTGAGATTTTGGCCTTTTTGGCTTTTCATAAAGTGCTTTTTCAGACTAGTGGAAAGAAAACATCCAAAAGACACTGTTAAGCGTTTCTTTTATAGCACTTTATCTATTTGTGTCAATAGATTTAAATTACACTATATTTTTAAAGGCCGTTTTCTCAAAATTAGTTTTTTCTCCTACACTGAGCCATAAATCTCCATTTCAGCAGCACTTACACACACCAAACTTTACATTTTTATTTAAAGCAAAGGTTTTTACAGAGGGATTTGTTCATATATAATTTGCTTGATTATATACAACATTTTATTTCCCCCAAAATTTTGAAATTATATTGTTTTCTGGCTGTTCAAAGTATTTTCTGAATTATGGAGTGACAAAAAGAGATACCCAAAATTCCCTCTGTAAAAACATTTGTCTCTAATATGTAAAAAAAATAAATAAACAAGAATTTTGAAACGGACTTTCATTAGCGCATATTTAATTAAATAATGCCTCATTTGCATATTTAAACATAACATTTTACAAAACTTGTAATACAAAAAATGTTTGCAATTATCAATGTAATCAATCAACTGGGTACGTAAGGTGATAATTAGTAGTTAATTGTTTTACCCTATTCACCTGCAGTGTCTCGCCTTAAAGTTCTGCATAATTAAGGGCGTGGCCACTTGAGTGACAGGTGGATTGCCGCTGCTGACACTGCTGTCGAGCTAGGTGGGCGTGGCTTCAGCAACTAGCTCCCGCCTTTTTGCCCATTTTCGATTATCCGGGAGTGACACGCACTTTGAGCTTCAAAAACGCTCTTCAGAAAACTACGGGTGATGTCACGGACATTACGTCGATATTTTTATACAGTCTATGGTTTAGACGGTGATAGAAGGAACAACAACACTTAAATGCGTTTGCGTTCCCCCGATAAACTATTACGTTCCAACAAGAAACTTTGGGTTGGCGCGATAACAACCTTTTCGTTCGCTTTCGAAACGTTTGTGTTCTCTCGCAATCACTATTACATTACGATAAATTTTTTGTTCACTTTCAAAACGTTCTGACGCGAAATTTTTCATTGACTTTCAAAACTTTTGTGTTCTTTATTACGTTCCGGCGAGAAATGTTGCGTTCATTTTTAAAACATTTGTGTTTCAAAAAATTATTGCTTTACCGGCGAGAAACTTTGCGTGAGCTTGCAAAATCACTGGAAATATGTTTCTCCCACATCATATTATTTCCATCACAAAAAGATTTGTGAATGAAAAAAAAATGGCATGGGAAAAAATCATATTTCAATGCTTTTGCGTTCTTTCGCAAACCCACAGGAATAAAGTTTTTTTTACCCCTCCCATTGCACTTTCTTTATTTGTTTATTTATTTTTTTATTTTTTTACATGAGCATGTCCCTTTATTACAAACACTGATCTTCATATCCTTTAATTATCAGACTTACTAAAAAGTTAAATAAAAAATTTAATAAATCATAAAATAATATTTAACTAAATAAAATAATTAAAATTAAATTTGATTTGACGCATCTTCAAGTATAGTTAGTATGAAAAAATAGAAACTAAATATTTTCCAAATAATATTTTACGCTTATTTTTGTTATTTTTTTTCACTGTATAAATTTGATCTTTGTACATAAAACATATAGATGTCTTTTAACTTTTAGGATAGGGCTTCAGATGGAAATTCAATTGAATTAAATAGAATTCAGGATGAAGAAGCTATTATAATTTGGTTTGCATCATCATAACATCACTGACATCGTCTGATGTGGTTTAGTATACACAGTTACTGCTGGGAATTACATTAACTTAATATTTTCCAGGATGTTTTTAGTCGTGAGATGTCTTGGATTTGATTGACCCAAGTGTTTTGCATGGGACATACTGGCGCTGGAGACCGGATGTTCCCGTGGAGTCATCTTCGGGACCTGCTGGACGATTGGAGCTTCCTGCAGGACACAGAAGGTTTATTAATGGAACGGTAAATGTGTGTATTAGAGCTCATGTTCAGATGGTTTGCCTGCGTGTGATGCTTTAAACAGGCCGTGAATCTGCAGCTGTCATGTGATCTCAGACTCACCTCTCGCACCCTCCTCTGAGCATACATCTCTGTAAACAACAACAACAACAACAGCACATCAGACGCGCGTCACAAACAGCTCACTGGGGAATCAATGCATCCTCAGTCATTTTAATGATTACAAATGCTAGTTAACCTGATGATATGTGACCTTTAATCAGTAAAAATACATTAGATTTCACCAACAGTGCAGGTGATGTTGTAAAGTGCAAAACTATAAAAGTGTAAGAATGAATTGCCTTACTGTAAAAACCTACATGCAGCAAGAAATTGCATGCATTTTTACAGAAATATCGTCAAAGTTATGTGTTTTATATTTTTAATGGTCACATTATAATTTATAGCTTTAGAGAACTTCTTTAGAGCTCAAGTGGAACTTTCAAGTGGATTCTAATGAAAAGATTTTTAGGGATTAGATTTAGTTTTAGATTTATCAAAAATAAATGTAAAAAAGATTCAAATAATTTTTGGTTCTTATGTGCTGTTTTATATGTAGTTTATTCATTTATTTATTTATTTACATTTTAAATTTTTCACTTGTTTCTCACCGGGTTATTATCATTAACTAAAACCGAATCTAAAATTAAAACCATTAAAACCATTTTAGTTTTCTTGAGATAAAATAAATGTTAACTGAAATAAAATATAGTTGCCAAGGCCACATTTCTCACTTTTAGTTTACCTCGATGTAGTAAAATAACTAAAACTGAAATAAAAAATCACTAAAAACTGTACAGACATATGGAAAAAAAACTAAAACTAATACAAATTAAAAACTAAATTAGTACAATTTTAACATTTAAAATGTAAAAGCTAAAAATAAAAAACTGATTAAAAATATGAATGCAGACTATAATAGTATTTCAATAATACTGTGGTGTCTTGTCACTAAAATATAATATAAATGCTAGTTAACCTGTTTTATTGGTTAACTTTAAGCAGTAAAAATAATGTTAGATTTAACAAACAATGCAATACTATAAAAAAAAGAAAATAGTAATTGCCTTATTTACGGTAAAGACCTATGTACAATATTAAACATGCATGCACTTTTACAGTAAAATTATAAAAACTAATGTGACTTGCAGTTTTTACTTTCAAACACACATAGTCCATTGCTTTAATAAAGAGAGCTGTTGTGCGTTCGTGCTGTGTTTGGTGTTCGGTGTCATGTTGCTCGTGTCTGTCAAGGTTATTGTGATTTATTATTAGACTCGCTGTTCACTTTAACACCACAAATAGTGTGGATGCTTTCAGCCCTGATCTTAATTTAGAAAGAGCACTTTGTTTCCAAGACATCTTGACTCCTGAGGCTTTTATATTCATGTTTGAAACAGAAGTACAGGGTAGAAACATGCTTACAAATCCACAAATCACTGCTCTGCTTGTTTGTGTTTGCTCAGCGAGATTATTTGAGCTTTTTTTTTGTACCTGCTCTGCCTTCTGTTCGTGTTTGTCTGACAGGTTTCTGAGGAGGAACCTCTTGCAGTGGTTTACCAAGCTCTTCCTCAAATGTCTCAAAGGTGCTTTCGTCCATCGCTCACCTGAGAAACAAGGAGAATTTGTAAAGCTGGTGGTCACATAGATCTGTAAAGAAATCCAGGTGTGTGCTGAAACTTCTCAAACAGCAGAGGTACATATTGCAAGCCGCGCAGACAGGCAGAAAGTTATAAATACTTGATCCTTTCAGAGCTTCGACACATTCACATTAAACATCTCCGACAATAATGAAGGAAATGAAAATACGTTGTTGCAGTTCAGTTTACATTATGTCTTGTAATTGACTTGCAGTGTTTTAAACATAAGTAATCAAATGCAACAATGTATTTCCATGTTTAAGCTTCATGCATTATGAGAACATTTCTAGGGGTAAGTATTTTAGAACATGGCATAATTTTTTTTTTAAATCCTCCGACCTGTAAATTATAATTTTTACATTAATATTTTTGTTTTAAAATATTAAAATTTTAAATTTGGATTTACAGGTGATTTACAGATATTTTAGAGCACACCATAATTGTAAAAATATGTAAAATCACAATTTTTTAAATTTTAAAATTGTGATTTACAGGCCGTGGAAAAATTTCAGATGAAATATTTTAGAACACCGCATAATGTTAAAAAGCTTTCCAGGCCTGTAAATCACAATTTACAATTTTAAATATTTTAAAACAAAAGATTTAAATTTTAAAATTGGCCTGGAATTTAAAAAAAAAAATCATGCTGTATTCTAAAATATTTCATCAGATAGGAATCAATCTCATGAGAGCTACATATTTCTAGAATGATTTTTTTAAATTCAGCAGTCACAAACAGCAGAAAAATTCATTTTCATTCGTTAGTCAAAGAGTGTAGAAACCCTGTGAATCTAAGAACCAGTTTATTAATTAGTCAAGTCATTTTGTGTCAAAAAACACTGCAAGTTACTTTGTTATATCCTTAGCATTATGCAAATGATCTGTATCTCACAGTGTCCAAACGATAACAGTCCCTAAATATCCACAGAGTCCATTCACACAGCAGTGAGAATCACACACACATCAGAAGCACAAACGCCTCATCCACTGGACGTCACCTTTGACCGCGGCTTACCTGCATGAAGGTGAGCAGGAGACCCGAGGAGGAGCAGACGGAGAGGACGGCGGTGTGAGAGCACTGGAGCATGTGTAGGTCACACACTC
>NW_015661398.1:238069-248200 GCF_001515625.1 Sinocyclocheilus rhinocerous | reverse complement strand
CACTCACACACACACACACACACACACGCTTGCTCATGACAGCCATGCACAGGTGCAGCAGAATGAAGCCGTGCCGTTACAGGACATTGATAATTCCCTGGGATGAAGTGAGATTTATTTAGGAGGTGAAGGCTGCCTGTCAGAAGCCTGTACATTACAGCAGCATCTGAAACATGCATCCCAGAATACTAAACGCTGTGAATCAACAGTGAAAGAAACTACTAAAAGCGAGACTGTACAGTCAAGTGAAAATTAAAGCAATTCATAGCTTTCAGTTACATGACCGGCTCGAAGCCCTGGAGGACAAAACATCCATAGAACTGCAGGACAAGCCTGTCAATTTTCCATCTGTTTCACAGCTGCAAATATTTAGATCACCTCTCAAAAGAATAAAACAAAGGTATGTGAACAAAATGCAAGTTTTGGCCATTTGCAATTCATATTAAGCACCCGTGGCAATATTTCAATCATTAAACAGTACGACAAAACGTTGTAAAAACACTTAATATATTTAAAACAGTAATATTCTCTATATTAATTATGCATAGTTTACATAGGCAAGCAGATGAGGCCGGAATATGAGCGCAATGCGTTAATGGTTCAGTGTTTTCCTTCTAATGGCTTTCTATGGGAAACCATTTAACCTGAAACTTTGCACATTGTGTTTATATTCTGGCTTCATCTGCTTGCCTGTACAAAATATACATAATCAATAAGGTGTTTACTGAATTTCGCCTTTTAATATCTGCGTTTTACTACATTACTAAATGCAATCTGCGCAAAAATAACTGGCGGTCTGCCTTTGTGCTTGAGCAGTTTGTGTGTTTGGTCAAATCATGGTGATTTTATAGCGTTATTAGAAATTACACAAGGATTTGGCTCTATTTAGTGTATTTTTGTGTTATTTAGTTAGGATTATATACATAGGCAAGCAGATGAGGCCGGAATATGAGCGCAATGCGTTAATGGTTCAGTGTTTTCCTTCTAATGGCTTTCTATGGGAAACCATTTAACCTGAAACTTTGCACATTGTGTTTATATTCTGGCTTCATCTGCTTGCCTGTACAAAATATACATAATCAATAAGCTGTTTACTGAATTTCGCCTTTTAATATCTGCGTTTTACTACATTACTAAATGCAATCTGCGCAAAAATAACTGGCGGTCTGCCTTTGTGCTTGAGCAGTTTATGTGTGTTTGGTCAAATCATGGTGATTTATAGCGTTATTAGAAATTACACAAGGATTTGACTCTATTTAGTGTATTTTTGTGTTATTTAGTTAGGATTATATTTAGGAATTCCATTACTGGACATTTTTAAAATGACTTCTTGGGGAAAATTTTGATTTTCTATCAAATATCAAACTGAAAAAACTTAAATAATTGCTTTTTTAAATTTGTTGTAAGAAAAATGTTGTTAAAATGTTTTTATTTATTGATATTGATTTTTAATTTCTCCTACTTTGAGTCTGACATATAAATAGCCTTTACTTTTAATATGGTGTTAAATAATATTTTTTTTCTATTTATAAATATTTTATAAGTCTAAGAGTTCATTAAAAAACCTGTCAATATCGTGTGCGTGTTGTATATTGCTACAAATTCAAAAGCAAAAAAAAAAAACTATTTTGCAAAAAGTGTTTTTTTTTTTTAAAGATTATTTTTCTTTGCAACATTTATTTTAATTTCATCTTAACTTCATCCTACTTCAGGAAGTGACATCATTTTGGAAGGAACACAGCAGCACAAACATCAGTAAGTATTATCAATATATTTGATATATATTTTTTAGTGCTGTCAAAAGATTAATCGCATCCAAAATAAAAGTTTTTGTTTACATTATATATGTGTGCATACTGTGTGTATTTATTATGTATATATAAATACAAACATGTATGTATATATTTAAGAAAAATGTTATGTTTATATATTAAATATATATATAAATGTATATACATGCAAATATTTTCATAAAATTCATGTGTGTGTATTTATATATACATAATAAATATACACAGTACACACACACATATCATGTAAACAAAAACTTTTATTTTGGATGCGATTAATCGTTTGACAGAATTAATTTTTTTTGTATTGAAGAAGGATATTGTTAAATTATTATATGATTTTCTTTATTTTATTTAGCTTTGATTATTTTAAAATCTACGACTCTTGAGTCTGCCATGTAAATAGCCCTAGCTGCCAATATAGTGTTATAATAATAAACAAATAAATACATATTTAATGCATCTGTTGCATAATTGTAACACTATTAATGTGTGTGAAATTCACTATTGATTTTTACACTGTTGAAAGCAAGAGTCGTTCAGAGATGAACACTAGAGGATGCTGTAACTCCATAAACTCCTCGTAAATGATGCTGGGTTTGCAAAGGAAAAAACATGGAAGCATTAAATCTACAGATCAACAAATCTGACCTGAATTTGACACTGGTTTCTCTTTAGTCTCGTTTACACCAGCTGTAAGAGAAGCATTGATTACTGAAATACAACAGAACATGAGCTGAATACCAAAGCCAGCTCTCTGTGTGTATGTTAACACATTACAGGATTGTTTGGAGGTGATGGTGAAATGTCTGCTATTCCTCTGATATCACAGGTCTTTCCAGTGCAAGAGTTGCATCTGAAGCGGCTCTCTCTCCTTCATGGCTCATTTCATTGCGACTAGGAGGCGAGACGGACTGACTGTGTGAAAGCCGAAGAGCTTTCAGCTGTCTGCTCTCATTAAAGCTTCTGTTAGGAGGGTGAGACGGTATTTCAGTGCTTTTACGTGCTTTTAGTGTCTGTTGTTGATGCTCAGGTGCATGGTCCAGATGGGTTTATGCTGCAGGACGGGCTTGAAGTCTTCAAGAACAATGAATGTTTAGTTGTGACTCAACATTTCACAGATACTTCAAATACATATTTAATGCATCTGTTGCATAATTGTAACACTATTAATGTGTGTGAAATTCACTATTGATTTTTACACTGTTGAAAGCAAGAGTCGTTCAGAGATGAACACTAGAGGATGCTGTAACTCCATAAACTCCTCGTAAATGATGCTGGGTTTGCAAAGGAAAAAACATGGAAGCATTAAATCTACAGATCAACAAATCTGACCTGAATTTGACACTGGTTTCTCTTTAGTCTCGTTTACACCAGCTGTAAGAGAAGCATTGATTACTGAAATACAACAGAACATGAGCTGAATACCAAAGCCAGCTCTCTGTGTGTATGTTAACACATTACAGGATTGTTTGGAGGTGATGGTGAAATGTCTGCTATTCCTCTGATATCACAGGTCTTTCCAGTGCAAGAGTTGCATCTGAAGCGGCTCTCTCTCCTTCATGGCTCATTTCATTGCGACTAGGAGGCGAGACGGACTGACTGTGTGAAAGCCGAAGAGCTTTCAGCTGTCTGCTCTCATTAAAGCTTCTGTTAGGAGGGTGAGACGGTATTTCAGTGCTTTTACGTGCTTTTAGTGTCTGTTGTTAATGCTCAGGTGCATGGTCCAGACGGGTTTATGCTGCAGGACGGGCTTGAAGTCTTCAAGAACAATGAATGTTCAGTTGTGACTCAACATTTCACAGATACTTCTCATCCGGACGGCGTTCATTCAGGAACTCCAGCTCTTTTAGACTGACCTCCATTAGACTATCACACTACATAAATGTAGATCAAAAATAAATAAACTAATAATAAGAAGGCATCTTATAAATACATACAGGTAAGACCGGGGCTAGTTGTCAAAAAATCAATTTGCAAAACACTTGTTTGGGAATTTCTGACTCAAAACCTGAATCTGAAACAAATTCCTGAAATTACATCCGTGCTGCTGACCATTAATTTCCATAAGATAATCGAAAATATTTGCATGTATTCACAAACAGTCACTTGTGTACATACCTGTGCATATATTCACACACACACATTAAAAATTATAACAACAAATAATAAAACAGTAAATGATAAATTAAAATAAAATGATAACATTAAAAATGTGACAACTAGCCCCGGTCTACCCTATGAATGAAAGCTCTAAATTGGTAAGAACAGCTTAATTGATCATTTGACTCATATTTTCACATCTGTATGAAATATACACTACTTTTCGGTTTAGAGTTTGGAGGTCGGTAAGTTAATGTTTATGGAAGAAGTGTATTCTGCTCACCAAGGCTGCATTTAAATACAGTAAAAACAGTGAAATATTATTACAATTTAGACAGCTGTGTTCTAAGTGAATATCTGTTCAAATGTGATCAAAGCTGTATTTTCAGCATCATTACTCCAGTCTTCAGTGTCACATGATCTTCAGAAATCATTCTAATATGCTGATTTGCTGCACAAGATACATTTCTGATTATTATCAATGTTGAAAACAGTCGTGCTGCACAATATTTTTGTGGAAACTGATACATTTTATTTTTCAGGGTTCACAGATGACTAGAGAGTTCAAAAGAGCAGCATTTATAATAGAAATATTTGTAACGTTATAAATGTCTTTACTGTCACTTCTGATGAATAAATGTATCACTTACCAGTTTCTTTCACAATCTTATTACGGTAATATATCTCTGACTGAAACGCATTTCAAATCTGTTTCAGGGCGAGACGCAGACGCAGCGGGGTTCGACTGCTCTCTCGAGCACCTGAGCGATCATCCGTTATAGTCTCTCTGCTAACAGTGACCTGAAGCAACAACAAATGACCTTGAGTCTTAAAGATGTTTGAGGCCTTTCTGAGCCTCTGCCAGTGTTTAGTGGAGGGTAAGAAAGTGGGCTAACGTCGCCCTGGGCCTCTCAATGCTCTAAATACACCAACACAGGTCTGTGCTGGGTATCGTCCTGCTTTATTCACTGTGAGAAATGACACTGTTTTCTGTTCCACGGAAAGGACACAAGCTGAGCGCTCAATAAACCAGACCTCGTCCCAGGACTCAAGACTGCGCAGATGGGCTGCAAAAGCGCCGCTGTGATCTTTGGCAAGGGCAAGGAGCCGGTTTGGAGCAGAGGTAGGTCTCTACGGCTTTCTGGAGACACATTTTGGATGTAGTAGAAAGCAAACGTGACATTTGAGTGATATAATGGCCTTTCTCAGGATTTAACACTACAGCTAGACTTAGAAATGCATGAATTTGATCAAATGTGACCCTGGAGCACAAAACCAGTCATAAGGGTCAATTTTTCGAAATTGAGATGTATACATCATCTGTAAGCTGAATAAATCAGCTTTCTGTTGGTGTATGGTTTGTTAGGATAGGACAATATTTGGCCGAGATACAACTATTTGAAAATCTGGAATCTGAGGGTGCAAAAAAATCTAAATATTAAGAAAATCATCTTTAAAGTTGTCCAAATGAAGTTCTTAGCAATGCATATTACTAATCAAAACTTAAGTTTTGATATATTTACGGTAGGAAATGTACTAAATATCTTCATGGAACATGATCTTTACTTAATATCCTAATGATTTTTGGCATAAAAGAAAAATCAATAATTTTGACCCATACAATGTATTGTTGGCTATTGCTACAAATATACCCCAGCGACTTAACACTGCTTTTGTGCTGCAGGGTCACATATGTCTGTCTTTGTGTGTCAAATGCTGCAGGATCTTTTTTCTAATCTCTTTTTTTTTTCATAATTTTTGTTTAACTTTTAACCGGTTGGTGTTTTATTTATTTATTTATTAGTGGGTTGTGACAACCACAGTACTGCTGTCTTCAGTTTTAACACTAGATCTATTGTTTTATCATCTAAGACCAAACAAACGTCTTGTTTTTTAATCGTTTTGCTTGTAAAGTGTGCTGTGCTGTTTTTACAGTAAATCACACTTGCTTTGATACTTTGTATCTAATACAATAATTAAGTGTGACTGAAAAATCCAAATATTTTTTGGCCCACTGTACACTAGTTAGAAATTAAGACTTTTATTCATCAAGGATGCATTAAACTGATCAGAAGTGACAGTCTAATTAATGCGATGATAATGAGATTTTGACAATATTGCGATTAAACTTTACCTCATATAAACGCAATACTTCGATCTAAATAATGCGATTAAGCTCATAATCGCAGCAAGCATAATAATTTATGCCATCACATTTCTATGGCGGCGAAAAAGTATGGAATACAACCATACAAAATGTTTTGCATTAGATATAAATCAATTAAAACAGCGTCCAGTAACACACCTGCTCTTTCTGAGTCCATCATTTGTGCTGTGCAGTGGGGTAATGTGAATAATGGCAGTAAAAAATAACCACAATTGCATGTAAACAGGAGTGGAGAGCTTTGCTCTTGACATGTAAACATCATAATGCGATTTAAGTCCTTACTCTGATTATTGGAAATAATCACATTATTCGTGCGCATTAGTCAGTGAAGACATTTCTAATGTGACAAAAGATTTCTGTTTCAAATAAATGCTGTTCTTTTAAACTTTCTATTCATTTGTGAATCCTGAAAAATAAAATGAAACAGTTTCTACAAAAATATTGTGCAGCACAACTGTGTTCAACATTGATAATAATCAGAAATGTTTCTTGAGCAGCAAATCAGCATATTAGAATGATTTCTGAAGATCATGTGACACTGAAGACTGGAGTAATGATGCTGAAAATACAGCTGCGCATCACAGGAATAAATTACATCTAAATATATATTACCATAGAAAGCAGCTGTTTTAAATTCTAATAATATTTCACTGTTTCTACTGCATTTTTGATTAAATAAATGCAGCCTTGGTGAGCAGAAGAGACTGCCAAAAATGAAATAACGAAAAAAATCTTACCAACCCCAAACTCTTTAAACAGTAGTGCAGATGTAATTCTACTGGATGTTTTTCCATAATGACTTTAGTGTATAATAAGCCATTCATTTTTTGGAACGAGGGCAGACTGTTCTTCTACACACATCTGCCAGTTAATGTGAGTGTAGCATCTGTTTGTATCGACAGTGATTCTGAACTTCCTCATGACATAATTTCCTGCATCTGTGAGCTCGGATCAGATCATCTGCAGGTACGTTATAGATCCACTGGTTCATGTGGAACAAACACGTCTCTGTGCCTTATAGATGCACATGCATGCTTTATTGAACAAGACTAATGATTTATCTTTAGTGTCCGAGTGCTACCTTACCTTTACTAATGGATTACACTTGTAATGTTGGAAACATTGGAAAATAATTAGCTGCATTTGCAAAGTCAATTTCTCACACTTGATGTTAGAGATCTGAACTTTTATTTCACTTCAGCATGTTGTTTTGCTTGTACACTCTTAGAAATAATGGTGCTTAAAAGGTTCTTCACAGCGATGCCACAGAAGAACCATTTTTGGTTCCACAAAGAACCATTCAGTCAAAGAACCATCTCTTTCTTACCTTTTTATAATCTGAAGAACCTTCTTTCGCCACAAAGAAGCTTTTGTGAAACAGAAAGGTTCTTCAGATGTTAAAGGCTCTTTATGGAAGCATTTAGACAGAAACGGTTCTTCTATGGCATCGTGAAGCACCTTTATTTTTAAAAGTGTATTACAGACACTTTAAGCGACCAGATGCACCATTTTCAACAATAAAACAGGTTAAAAATCCAACAGATGCACATTAAAGGAGGATCCAAGTCACATCTACAGACCAGAAGATCACAGAGATCACCCAGAATGCCCTAGCATCATGCAGGTGAGTTTTGCACAGGCAAACATAACTATCATTTTCTTTAAAGGATGTAAAAATGTAGTTACATAACACTATTGGAGAACATGTATTGTGGTTCAAATGAAAATATTTCATGTTTGGGTCCATAGATGAGCCTCAGGCAGACGTGTGTTCATATGTCTGCTTTAGTATAACAGCCTGTCCATCACTCACTCACACACACACACTCACACACATTAACACACACACACACACACTCACAAACACACACACACTAACACACACACACACACTAACACGTTTGAGTAGGATATAAACTGTGTTTTCAGACACACACTCAAACTCAGGCAGACAGACAGAATAAATGCTAGCGGTGTACAAATATGCTCACATATGTTCCCTGGAGTTGATTCAGAAAAGAAAAGTTTCCTGTTGAAATTTTTATCAAGGTGTTTCAGCTACAGGAATACAGTACATCAATGTAACCATGGTAACGTCTCCAGCAGCTCTTTATAAACTGACTTCTGAGAGCTCATAGATGTGTGTGTGTGTGTGTGTGTGTGTCACTTCAGGTTCGACTGTGACTGACGTGCACAGTGTGAGAGAATGAATAGATGTTTTAGACACACAACAGGAAAGCTTCTATAATTCAGCTGATTTACAGAAACAGTGTCTGTGCTTTTATTATAGAGGCTCTGTTTATAATCCTAGCAAGCTGACTACCTAGACAGTGTTTTAAGGCACTATAGACGGCCTCCCGATGGTGTTTTGAAACGTAGGCGGTATAATTATTATGCTGCATGACAAAAATCAAGGCGTAGTTGCTATATTTGGCTTCTGTAGCACTATATGCTCCTTAAGTGTTTGCATTGCCGGCAGCCACAAGCACAACTTACTGTGTTGATTTTAGATTGTGTGAGCAAAATTCAACTGCGGGGGCGATTACGAGGTCTTGTTGGGCATAATATGATACATTAACAACATAAACGGTCAATTCTGTAAATTATTTTTGTTTACTGTTTGGATAAAGCAGGCAGCTTCACATTATGTGTATTTGATATCATTAGCCCTCAACTAGGAAATGGCTTATACGTCCAGTTAGTAAAAAAAAATAAAAAAAATGTTGGCATGCTATTTGAGAGGATATTACCCTTCTAAAATTACATAGTATATAGTGCATAGTGTATAGTACGCAACTGAATTCTAGCCAGATATTACAAACAATGTTTTGGGGAAAAAAGCCTCATCTGCTCATCAAGGCTGTGTTTATTTAATAAAAAAAAATAGTGAAATATTATGACAATTTAAAATAAGTGATTTCTATGGGAATATATATTAAACTGTAATTTATTTCTCTGATGCGCAGCTGTATTTTCAGCATCATTCCTCCAGTCTTCAGTGTCACATGATCTTCAGAAATCATTCTAATATGCTGATTTGCTGCTCAAGAAACATTTCTGATTATTATCAATGTTGATGTTAATATATATATTTTTTCAGGATTCTTTCATGATTTGAAAGTAAAAAAGAACAGCATTTATTTAAAATATAAACATTCTGTAACATTGTCTTTACTGTCACTTTTGATCAATTTAATGCATCCTAGATGAATAATAGTATTAATTTTTTGACCTCAAACTTAAAAACAAAACAAAAAAACTTCGCAACAACTTTGAAATATGTTGACAGTCCTGTCTGTGTTGCATGAAATTAAAAGCATCTCAAATATTTTAATATACTTTTTGTATAGAGCAGTTAGTATTAAACCATGCAACATATGATATAAAATATCTGTATAAGGTGATATATAACTATATGATATATCTGTATAATGATATATAACTCTTTATACTCTGACAGTTTCAGTATGGCTGTAGACATGACAGAGGTTCTGTACGGTTTGTCTGAACAAAACTTTGTTTTTCCAGACCGCTGGAGTTTGAAGGAACACAAGCTTCTGCTCAGATTCATATTTCATCTGGTTGAAGATTTAGGTCAATATTCAACGTTATTAAAATTCACAGACTGCAAAGAGGGATTTTAAGAGACGAGGAGAGGTGTGTCATTGAAAAGAACATGAGGAGAAACAGATAAAGATACTAAAAAAAACCATAATGATACTTTTTTAGGTTTTTTTGGGTTAAATCTCACAAGAGAATTCACAAGTGTTCAAATCACATTTTACGCCTAAATCCCCTCCCAAATATTTATGATTGTTTTGTTTTTTTATTAAAAAAAAATTAAGCCTGTTTTTTATTTACTTATTTGTTTATTTAAATCGGTTTTATTATTAGTTGTCACTGTCGTTTATTTCTTCTGTTTCTGTCGTGAAATGTCACCTGGACATAACCTAACAGCTTTTGTGGGATTGACTGTTTTGAACATGGTACCATGTTAGTTATTGCAAATCTTTTAGTACCATGGTATTAACATCTGATACATCACTATACCTTAGAGGACATTAAGCATAA
>NW_015661398.1:233275-238029 GCF_001515625.1 Sinocyclocheilus rhinocerous | reverse complement strand
TAAGAGAGAGAGAGTGTGTGTGAGTGTGTGTGTGTGTGAGAGAGAGAGAGTGTGTGTTTATGGAAACTGAGTGAAGTTTGTCTGGTGTTATCACTAACCCAAGGAACTCGCTTTGTTGTTGGAGCAACCACAGCTTTTTGTAAGGAAGATTTCAATTTTTGTAATTTTTTTTTTATTTTTATTTTTATATTTTATTTTTAATATTTTATTTTTATATTTCATGTTTTTACAGTATGTTCAGTAAGTGGTCACTGTCTATATTATTATTTAACTTGTGAGAGAGAGAGAGTGTGTGTTTATGGAAACTGAGTGAAGTTTGTCTGGTGTTATCACTAACCCAAGGAACTCGCTTTGTTGTTGGAGCAACCACAGCTTTTTGTAAGGAAGATTAAAATTTTTGTAATTTTTTTTTATTTATATATATTTTTATATTTCATGTTTTTACAGTATGTTCAGTACGTGGTCACTGTCTATATTATTATTTAACTCTGTTGATTTTGTAGCGAACAATTTGTATGCATTTTGTAACAACAGCTGTTGTATTACAGGGTTTCTGTGGGTCTTACAAACAAATTATGGCCTTAGAAAAAGGTCTTAAATCAGAGCAGAAAGTCTTAAATTGAAAGTCATGGCATTAAATGTTGCATACACTGCAAAAAATCTTCCTCTGTATTTTTGTTTTCCAATACAAATATCTAAACATCCTTAAATTAAGATGCATTTACTTGAGACACAAAATGAAGTAAAGTCTTGTTTTTCTGAGAAACTGAACAAAATAGTGAGTTTATGCTTCAAGCAAGAACAAATATCTGTCAGTGGGGTAGGAAAATTACTTTACTTTTCCATTTGAATTTTCTAAGCCCATTGGCAGATATTTTTTTGTTCTTTTAATCATAAACTCGCTTCATTTTGATTGATTTCACAGAAAAAAAGACGACTTCTGCTTCTCCAGTAAATGTATCTTGATTTAAGAATCTTTAGACATTTTCACTGGAAAACAAAAACTGATGAAGAACACTTTTTTGCTGTGTGATCAGAAGGTACAGTAAAATTTATTTCCGTATTCTAGTTTTTGGGAGCTATTTTTATTTTTTTTTGTAAAAATGAATAAAAGTGTATTGGAGATCATTATGAAGTTGCATTTTCAAACTTTGAAGTACTGCTTCAGTTTATTCCTTACATTTTCTTTACTTGGTCTTAAAAAGGTCTTAAAGTCTTAAAGGAGACATATTATGCCCCTTTTTACAATATATAATATAAGTCTCAGGTGTCCCCAGAATGTGTCTGTGAAATTTCAGCTCAAAATACTCCACAGATCATTTATTATATCATTTTGAAAATGCCTATTTTGAGTGGAAGCAGAAACACACTGTTTTTCGGGCCTGTCTCTTTAAATGCAAATGAGCTGCTGCTCCCCGCCCCTTTTTCCAGAATAGAGCTGCGCCATTACAGCTCGTACCCAAGGCCGCATTAACCATTGGGCTAGGCGGGGCTGAAACTCCGGGGCCCGAGCAAGAAGGGGGCCCATGATTGGCTGTGGTGTAGATTGACGGACATCGGTAGCGCCGATCGCCAAAGCCTCACCACGCCCCTCACTTTTTAGCGCTATTATTTAGTGAAGTTTTTCCGTAAATTCCATGCATATCATCAGAGATTAAAACGTCACATTTGAATTTGGTTTACCAATCAAATGCATTCATTCTATATTTTACTTTTGAACGACCTGTGCACGTATCTCCTATCAGGTAATCTCTGCGTCTAATATCTGCTTTCACCTCTCTTCACTTCCTTCTGCTGTAATCTAGAAACAGTCATGCAAAGAACAATCTTCGATAAGTAAAAATGTCATCTATTCTAAAAAAAAATAGCGAGAGAGGGAAAAACATGAGTTAGTCACTAAAATCCACGGTTTATTTTACTAAAGCTGATGATGGAGTGGAAGTTATGGAACAGCAAATGGACCGGACACATGGAGCAGATAAAAACAGCGTCATCGTCCCCACAGATTTAAGTTTGTTTGATTATTAACTTGATAGATGTATATTGCTTTTTGTGCTTGAACAAACTCTATAGGCCTAGTATATTCGCTTATGGGTTGAGAAATTCCTTTTGCGCGTCGCGCACTTGCTCGTACAGCGCCTGACTAAACTAAGAGTTATTTTTAAACGTTTAAACGTTCGAATACACATAGTTATGTGTCAGAATGCCTGTCTCATCGTCAGCACAGTCATTTGTGTCTTAAATGAACGTTAATAGTTAAAGATAAAGCATGTGCACTAGTTGGCTTTATGAGGTCCTGGCATTATATGATGAGATTTTAAAGGGATATTCACCCAAAAATTAAAATACTGTCATCATTTACTCAGTTTCAAGTTGTTCTGAACCTGATGTGGTCACAGAAACTGTTACCAGTATTGTTCCAAATATATACTTTTGCATTCAACAGTAGAAGGAAACTCATACAGGTTTAGAACAACAACATAACTTTAATTTTTGGTGAACTATTCCTCCAAAGCAGCCTAATATAGCTGCTGTTGCCCTTTGTGTCAATAATGTCAATTAAACATTAGAAAGAAAATCACTCACTGTCCTTGACCGAAGCACTTTTGTAAAATAAATAAGAATGTATAGTGAATTTATACAATGAAAACTATTCAGTCTATTTGTAGTCTAGTCTATTTAATATTTCTTATTCAGTGCTTTAAGTGTTTGTAGGTCGATTTCTTTGTTCTATTGTAATTCATGACTGTTTACTTGTCTTCAGTAAGTTTGTTTTTACATAGGCTAGTATTTTTATTTTATTTTGTGATATTAGAATTGGTAACAAGAATTACGAAATTGCAATGCATCAAAAATTTAGATTGGATAAAAATCCTATTTTAAACTATATATCATTATTGCACGCACAGAAAGCGGCTGTCACAGCATGTGAGTACTAAACTAAGCTTTCATTCACACACAAGTTTATGTTAAAAACACTCATTAGTTACAAAAACAGTGGGTTATGTCTGTGAAGGTAAACAGCTGGGAAATAAATTGGTTGTTTATTTTAGATCTAATATCATGAAAATTCGAAAAAATATTGAGACTTTTTTTAAGCTATCTTTTAACCCTAGCTTCACATGAGGAGCAGTGTTTATGATGCTACCCGTGTAGTCACATCAGTCATAAGGTTCACACAAGATATGTTCTTACATACGTTTCTTACATTTGCATTTCAATGCATTTAGCTTTTTTCAGCGTTTTTAAGAAACTGTGCCAAATTACGCTTTTTTAGAAGTTAAACTTAAATTTTTTTTTAAAAAAGCATCCCAATACACCTGCGCTCTTTTCCATTCCGCTGTGCTGCGTTTAGCTGTTTTAAAACGCAAGAACACATCCTGTGTGAACGGCCCCTTGGTTGCTCCAGATTCACAGATTAAACCTCAACACGCTCTGAATCTCAATAACGTTACTTCATGAAGATCAGAGGCGGAGTTTCCCTGTTGCATCACATCAGAAGCGACAAGGTATGTTTATGCACTTAATGCACAGAGGCAGTATAAATCACAGGAAACATTGTATTACGTTTGAAAGTCTCAATAATGTTACTTCATGAAGATCAGAGGCGGAGTTTCCCTGTTGCATCACATCAGAAGCGACAAGGTATGTGTATGCAGTTTTTAATGCACAGAGGCAGTATAAATCACAGGAAACATTGTATTACATTTGAAAGTTTATTATTGATTTTTGTGTACAGCCGACAGAAAACAAGACTGCTGATTGTTATGACAAGTGCAAAAAGACTACATGAAATCAAAATTGACTATTTACCTTTACACAGCTTTTCCAGCCACTTTATTTCCATATACATTGGAAATAGAATGATTTTTAAATGTGGGAATTTTGTGCTTTTATTTGTTAGATGTTTAGAGGGCTGGTTATAGTCTCTGGCCTTTTAATTGAAATTGTCCTTTGTTTTTAAGTTTTAGCTCTAAATTAACCCATGCAAAGTCAGTTTTATGCACTAATGCACTTCTGTTGAAAAAGTAGAATTTTATTTTCATATTATTAAAAATAGTTCATACATCCAAAGATGGAAAATTTGTTTAAAGTGGTCATATGATGTTGCTAAAAAGAACATTATTTTGTGTATTTGGTGTAATGAAATGTGTTTATGCGGTTTAAGGTTCAAAAAACACATTATTTTCCACATACTGTACATTACTGTTTCTCCTCTATGCCCCGCCTTTCTGAAACACGTCGATTTTTACAAAGCTCATCGGTCTGAAAAGCGAAGTGTGCTCTGATTGGCCAGCTATCCTCAAGCGTGTGTCGGAAATGTTACGCCCCTTACCATATGCCCTGTCCGGCCGGAGCGACGAGACAAAAACATTAAAACCCATTATAAACAAGGCATTTGTTGCATCCAGTGGGGACATAAATGCTGATTATAATGACTTGTATTGTCTTTTTACGCTTTGCATTGCATCGCGCCACGTAAACAAAACCATGTCTGCATTTGTGATCGGAGAAATGACAAACAACAAGCACTACTCTACACTGCCCAAAAAAATCGCTTTAAATATATAAAATATAAAAAACGTACTTACAGTCCGTGAGTCAGAACAGCCGGCATTTTAGTCTAACGTTACTCTCCCAGGATCAGTAAACAGTCCTCCATAAAATGCGCTGCACACATCTGAATATTTGGGTTGAACTGTTCTGGAACAGTGTTGTAAATACAACTTAACCACTGATTTCTAGTCATGTCC
>NW_015661398.1:229525-233200 GCF_001515625.1 Sinocyclocheilus rhinocerous | reverse complement strand
GCTGCTTCAACACTAACTGCGGTTACTGAAACCACGCGTTCTTTCTTTGCGTGAACATTTGGGTGGCGTTATGCAAATCTTCCCACATAGTGAGGTAGACATGTGGGGGCGTGTTCGAACGAGGTGTTTTAGGAAGGCGTGGCTGACTCTTAACTTTTATAAAGAATATCTCTTTGGTTTTGAGACTTTAGTCTTTGCAACTTCAGGGATCTTATCTAAGCACAATCAGCTTGTAACACTCCAAAGAGAAAGGAACAATTGAAATCGCATCATATGACCCCTTTAAAGTGTAGCTATGTCTCAGCTATGGATGCTCTGCAGTGAACTTCTCCAGATGTTAACTGATGGACTGGAGTGGTGTGGATTACTTGTGGATTATTGTGATGTTTTTATCAGCTGTTTGGACTCTCATTCTGACGGCACCCATTCACTGCAGAGCATCCATTGCTGAGACACTGGATCAATGCTACATTTCTGCAAATCTGATGAAGAAACAAACTCATCTACAGCTTAGATGGCTTGAAGACGTAACTCGGGGGGGAAGAAGAATTGTTAAATAAATTATTTTTGTTTTCTTTGCGCACAAAAATTCTCGTAGCGTTCCGAAGATGAGCGAAGGTCTTACAGGTTTGGAACAACATGAGGATGAGTAATTAATGACAGAAGTTTCATTTTGGGGTGAACTAACCCTTTAGTTCTGATATCTTGATCTTGCATTGAGTGTTTTAAGATCAGATGTTACTTTAGTCATAAATACAGTTTTATTCACTTGCTCGAACAGTGATAAAACTGCTCATCCTCCTGTGCATCAGATGTCATTACGATGGAACAATCCTGTATATATCCAGATGAATATGCCACACACAGCAGCGGTGGGCTGATGAAACAGTCTTGCGGGTGTCTCAAAGTTCACAGCAGTGCTGGAGTGATTCTCAGCAGCCGCTACATGAGGTTGAACGCGCCGACAACGTGACGTTTTTACGAATGCACAGCAGCCGCGCAATAAGTGGGGAAATCAGGGCGTTAAACATTTTGAAGTGGGCTCCTGACTGTTTGACTTTGGTTGGCAGATTTTAAATTGCATCTGGACCGGTGGGAGTTTGATCGTGTTGCCATCAGTGGATTTGCTCAAAATTATAGATTACATTGTCAGGCACCTCGCCGGGCGCTCTTCAGCCCGCTGTGTGTGAAGGATATTATTGCTACAAAGTATGTTAAGCAGATGCATCGTGATTCAGACATGCAGGCCTGCTGTAAAAATAAATGCAATGGTGTTATTACCTGTCGAGCAGATGATGCAGTGACATTTACAGTCTGACCCGCATCCCATCATGAGCTTTCACAAACTGTAGAAAATAAATCTTTACATTTCCTGAAGAAAATGTGAATGACACTTACCTGTGCATAACTCAGTGTTGTGATGATCAATGATTGATATCACAGTTATTATAGTTAATTAAAACTAACATTTTTTGCAATAAACTTCCTTAGTTAACTACATTACTTAACACGAACTAACAATGAAAAAAGCATTAATTAATCAAAGTTCATGTTAATTGCAACGTATAAATTTTTTACAATCAAAACTTGTATCTGTTAATATTAGTTAATGAACCTGAGAATGAACAGGTGTATTTTATTTAACATTAAGAAAGATTCATAAATACTGTAACAAATGTATTGCTCATTGTTAGTTAATGCAGTTTAATGCATTAACTAAGGTTAACTAAGAAAGGTTATTGTTATTGACATTAACTGAAATAAAATCATATATATAATTTTTTATATTTTTTTACTAGTGGGTGCAGGTCACTATAGTTCATAAATGTAAGTGAGGATTGCAAAATAAAGTGTACTATGACATATTATACCCAAAAATTCTTCATACAGTGGACTACCAGTAAAATTTGGGAGCAAAAATTATTCACTTTGACCTGAGCATGTTTTGCTGAAGTGTTTTTTCTTTAATTGCTATTGCAACTTTTTACACTACAGACTGAACAAACTTTAGCATGGCTTGGTAATTGGTTGAGCTAAATTGGTAAATGTCTGCCAAATGCATAAATGCAATGCTGCGTTATTGTCATATCACTCACTATACTGCATGTTTAATTCAGAGAGTGGCATCCAGTTATCATCTCAGGAATTTTATAATCTCATTTTGTTTTGTTTTTGTATCGCTTTGTGTGTGTGTGTGTGTGTGTGTGTAAAATGTCTTTTTTGGCCGTTTTAGCAAATTCAGTCAACTCAAAATATGTCAAGTCGTGTGTATTCAGTATAGTAAATATAAATACACGAAGAGAACAGTTGCATATTGTACACAGTATGTATACTTCATACTGCAGTATGCATACTGTTCACTCCACATTTTGGTACATGCATTCATGCACATTTCTGCATACTGAAAAATTACATACTGTACACAGTATATATTCTTTATACTATAATATACATATTTCAATGCGTTTTTGACAAGTGCATACATGCACATTATGCATCCTGAAAAACTGAATACTGTGTGCCCAGTGTATATACTTTTATGCTGCAGTATATACATGCCGAAATACATATTGTTCACTGCACATTTTGGTACATGCACATTTCTGCATACTGAAAAATTACTTGTTGTGCACAGTATATTTACTTTATACTGCAGTATACATATTGTTTGCTGCATATTTTGGCAAATACATGCACATTAGTTTATATATATATACAGTATATATACTGAAAATGTGTATGCTGTGCACCATATATATACTTCATAATGCAGTATGCATGTTGTTCGCCGAAAATTTTGGCAAATATGTACGTTAGTTTATCAATACAAAAAAAAATGTATAGTGTACACAGTGTATATATACTTTATATTGCAGTGTACACATTGGTCACTACACATTTTGGCAAATACAAGCATATTTAGTCTGTGCAAACTGAAAAATTGCATACTGTGCACAGTATATGTTTTCTGCTGCAATATACATATTGTTCACTGCACATTTTGGTAAATGCATACATGCACATTAGTATATGTATACTGAAAAATTGCATACTGTGTGCTCAGTGTATATACTTTATGCCGCAGTATACACATTGTTCACTGCACATTTTGGTAAATGCATACATGCACATTTCTGCATACTGAAAAATTGCATACTGTGTACAGTATAGATACTTTATACTGCAGTATACATATTGTTCGCTGCATATTTAGGCAAATACATGTACATTAGTTTATGTATACTGAAAATTTGTACACTGTGCTCAGTATATATACTTCATACTGTAGTATGCATATTGTTTGCAGCATGTTTTGGCAAATACGTGTATGTTTATGCATACTGGAAAAAATGCATACTATATACACAGTATACATACTTTACACTACAGTATGCATATTGATCACTACACATTTTGGCAAGTACAAGCATATTAGTCTATGCAAACTGAGAAATTGCATATTGTGCACAGTATACATTTTATACTGGAATATACAAATTGTACGCTATATATTTTTGATAAGTGCATGCATGCACATTAGTCTTTGCATACTGAAAAATTGCTTACTGTGCACAGTATATACACTTTATCTTGCAGTGTGCATATTGTTCACTGCATATTTTGGCAAATGCATGCATAAAGTATGCATACTGAAAAATCGCATACTGTGCAATA
>NW_015661398.1:212068-229366 GCF_001515625.1 Sinocyclocheilus rhinocerous | reverse complement strand
GTCAGTCAATATGGGGTGCTGTGTGTACATTAATGAGGAAAAAAAATTAACTTAAATGATTTTAGCAAATGGCTGCAATATAACAAAGAGTGAAAAATTTAAGGGGGTCTGAATACTTTCCGTACCCACTGTATATATATATATATATATATATACTTTATACTGCATATTGTTTGATACACATTTTTGACAAGTGCATGTATGCACATCAGTCTGTCCATACTGCAAAGGTATACTGTGCACAGTAAATTTACTCGATACTGCAGTGTACATATTGTTCACTGCACAATTTGGCAAATGCATACATGCACATTTCTGCATACTAACAATTTGCATACTGTGCACAGCATACATACTGCATACTACTTATTTTCAAAAATAGTATGTGGTGTGCCATTCCAAACCGTAAGAGATACCCAGTTCCCCTCAGAAAAGATTAATTATTGGATTAGACATTGTATGTCTGACAGTAAAGGGCTAAATTCTTAACACTGCTCTGATAATGACATGATGAATATTTCTTTTTACTAATAACTTAATTGCTTTGACTTTGAAATGACTTAATCATCATCTTACAGCACGAAGCGTCTCTAATCCCTTTATGCGGAGCTCAAGCATTTGTCACATATCAGTTCTGAAGTCGGCCCCAATCCCAGTTCAGCTGACATGTGTTTGTCCCTTCAAAGTGCCCTTTGATGTGTGTGTGTGTGTGTATGTGAGTGTGAGTGTGAGTTTGAGTGTGTGTGTGTGTGTGTGAGAGGATTTCAGGCAAGCTGAGCTACTCTCTGTGACCTTGTCGGCTGGCTAAATCTCTCCGGAGTCGCTAGCATGCATATTAAGTTCATCAGCGTATCAGAGTGGCTTTGCGTCAGATGCAGGCAGAGCGCGAGAGCTCAGGACTCTTATCAACCAGTCAATTATGAGCATTAACCGTCCTGACAGCGTTCTGATTCATGGACGCGCATCACACGGGGAGCACGGCAGGCCACAGATGAAGAGATGGTAATTAATACGTGCCGGCCCCTCGAGACTGCCCTACAATCTCTCAGCAAATTGCTCTGTCGATATGTGAGCTTTTCACTGCTTGTACCTCGACCTGGCTTCTGTTTCAGGGCATCCGTGGCGGTCTGTTTACAGGCAGCGCGAGTCTGAGGGCCATCGATGTGATGAACGCTGATGGATGTTTTGTGTTTGGACTTGTTTAATAATTTGAGATGTTATCGCACTGTGAACTTTTCACTGTCTGCATAAAATATGGGCCACATTGTGTCTTTTCAGGATGTGCAATGTGCTACAGACTCAGAAAAAAAGGTACAAAAGCTGTCACTGGGGTGGCACCCTTTCAAAAGGTACAGCTTTTGTACCGTATTCATCACTAAAGAATGCATATTAATACCTTAAAGATACATATTAGTAGCTAAAGTGTCCATATTGGTGCCTGAAGTGTCCATATTAGTATCTTTTGAAAAGGTACCGTCTCAATGACAGATTTCTGTACCTTTTTTTCTGAAAGTGTATGCTACATTTCCACCCCAAATCCAGAAGAAAAAAATACTTTGCATATAAAAAAAAAAAAAAATTTTTTTTTTTGCATTTTTAACACTACCAGTGACAATCCGAGGTTGACTTCGTGCAATGATGGTTGCTTATAGTGTAGAAAAGCAAATAAAATAACATCTGATATCAGAAAAAGATCAGATATTAATTGTTGTTAAAATGCAGTTTTATTCAGATGCTCAAACAATGATAAAACTGTTTCAGCCGTCTGTTTATCCTCTGTTGCATCTCCACATTTCACCCTAAAACCAAAATAAATAAATATTTTGCATTAGAATTAAAAAAAAAAATTAGAAAATTTTTTTTTTAGCAAAATATATTTTTTCCCACATTTCTCCCGAAAATTCTCATTAATTTAATGTAATTTATGTATTTTTAATTATTTATTTCTCTTGATTTTTGTTTTTGACAGGTTCAGCCGTGAAGGCAGGATGTGTCTCTTCTTCAGGTAAATAATTCAGCCAGATTCTCAAAGAATCATGTTTAATTCAGCAAGTAGCTTATTTTAGGAATATATCATTTAGCATTTTTCATTCAATTTTGTCTAAAAAAATGTCTTTTTTGGCAGTCTGATCAAATTCAGTCACACTCACAGGTTCAGCCGTGAAGGCAGGATGTGTCTCTTCTTCAGGTAAATAATTCAGCCAGATTCTCAAAGAATCATGTTTAATTCAGCAAGTAGCATATCTTAGGTATATATCATTTAGCATTTTTCATTCAATTTTGTCTAAAAAAAATTTCTTTTTTGGCAGTCTGATCAAATTCAGTCACACTCAAAACAGCGGTTCTTTGAATTGTGGTGACAGTTTTCTATGCAGTGGAACACATACATACACTGTAAATAAAACAAAGATTATTGGAGCATGTTTTACAAGAAAATACTGTTTCAGTTGTTCAAAATTTCACATGTAATTCAATGTGTTACTTGTCATTTTTTTGTAATGGTTTATGAAATTTCCCTGCAATTTCTGAGTGAAAATTTTCTAAACCAAATTTTGAAAGAAAAAATTGCATACTTTGGACAGTATTACTATATACTGCAGTGAACACATTGTTCGCTGCACATTTTGACAAATGCGGTAGGATAGTCTATATGCATTTCAGAAATACTTTTCAGTTTTGTGCACAACATGCTGCAGACTGTAAATATGGTACATTTCAACCCAAAATCAATTATATTACATTAATGAGAATTTTGGGGAGAAACGTGTCATATTTCAAAAAACTTTGGTGAAAATAAAATGTCAAAATATGGGGGAAATAATGTTCCAAAGTGTTAAATTGTCATTCAGCGTAATGGTCCTGTAGCAAATTAGCTCAAAAGGGAAATTTATATAAATAATTACAATTAATTCTGATTAATTACAGCTACTTGTATGAGTTGCCAGTAGTAACTGTAGCAAAATTAAATTGCCATCAACTGATCTCTTCGTACAGCGAACATTTAGTGTAATTTCATATCAACTCTAAGAAAGGATATGTCTGTGGCCACAGAAAATAACCTTCTTACAGTAGCCTAATAATGCATTAGAGCATGTAGCAAGGATTAAAATTGTAAAGGGACATTATTCACAAGCAGGGACAGAAACTCATGTAATTTGTGCACAAAAGCTTTATTAACTAAACATTGACACACATACCTAATCTAAACAAACAAACATACAATCACTCATACATGGGAAAGGACAAATGAGGCTTGATGGATGAAACCATCAGGAAAACCAGAGAATGAAGTTATGAAAAGAGTCAGTTAACCACCTGAGTGAAACCATCAGCGCCGTTTATAAAGGGGTCTACAGCTGATATTAAACCTCTGTTAAATGTTAAATGTACGATACTTACATTGCCTTGGTCGTTGACGAGTGTCCGGATGCAGTTTCGGATGAAAGTCTTGATGGTTTCAAGGTTTTGGACTTGCGATCACGTTCTTCCGGATTTGAAGAGTGATGAATTCCAAAGATGTTCGGACTCGATGGTGACTGGGAGTTTCTTCCCAGTGGAAAGTGAAAAAGAGCTAAGAGAGACATCAGCTGAGATCCTAGGATCTTTGGTGAATGGAAAGTCAAGGCCGAGGCCTGGCACGAACTTAGGGTGTCCTTAGAAGACTAGCTCAGCATCCCCATCTTCTCAGAATCGAACAGAACCGCAGACTGAAGGGCTATATGTTGGATAGATAGATTGATAGATTGAGTGATTGACAGGGTGACAGAGTGGTTGCTAGGCTAACTTGGGTGGTTGCTAGGTTGTTGTCCTGTGGTTGCTAGGGTGAAAATTAAACAGGACACATTCTAATGTATGGGAAAAAAACTAAATTTAAAGCTGTATTACACTTTTATTTTTTTGATGTTTGAAATACCCTTTTCGTCTTTGACCCATATATATATAGATATTATACATTACATATGTATATTGGGTTTATTATACATATACATTATATATATATATATAACAGTTCTTTCTGGTCCTTGAATCTGATTGGCTGATAAGAGTGCGATACTAGAGTGATAACAGAGCTCCTCCAACCGCTTCACCGTTTGCATCATGTATCACTCCGCTTGCTGTATTTCACACAGCGAGTGTCATGGAGGACGCCCAAATCCACTGTAATTAAAAAATAATACTGTTTTTGTGTCACAGAATGTAGTATATATATATATATATTTATTTATTTTTTTTGCCATGAAGGCAGGAAGTCTCTCTTCTTCGGGTAAAGGATTCAGCTGTAAACACACTCGAGCATCTGTAAGACACTCCATCCCTATAAAACACATCAGATCCTCCACGTCTGAGATGTTATTGCCTGTCGTCACCCGTTGCTTTTCTTTCTGTCATCTCTCCGTCTCTGGCTCCCGTCGGGGCACTATTATGTCCTCTGGGTCTGTAATCGATAGCTCATTTCACACCACACAGTCAGTCTCTCCGTATTGATAAACTCACCAATTGAATCCATCTGCAGCAGCTGTCAGTCAGACGAGAGTCTGTAGGAGCGCAGAGAGATGACGGATGCGTTTGAGAAGCATGCTTGAGTGTTTCTGAATGTCATTGTGGTGTTTTTTTCTGAAAGTGTCTTTGAGTTTGTGTTTTCATGGCTTTGAGCTGCAAGCGTCACGTTTAGATCATGTCAGCGAGGACAAACCAAGCAAAGATGTGTAGAGTGAAAAACTCTCAGTTCCAGGAGTGGATTATATTATTCTTAATATTTCAGATACAGTAAATACACTGCTGTTGAAAGGTTTGTAAAGAAATAAATATGTTTATTCATGAAGGATGCATTAAATTCATCAAAAAATGGCAGTAGAGACATTTATTATGTCACAAAAGATTTCTATTTCAAATAAGTGCTGTTCTTCTGAACGTTCTATTCATCTGTGAATCCTGAAAAATAAAATGTATCACAGTTTCCACAAAAATATTGTGCAGCATGACTGTTTTCAACATTGATAATAATCAGAAATGTTTCTTGAGCAGCAAATCAGCATATTAGAATGATTTCTGAAGATCATGTGACACTGAAGACTGGAGTAATGAAGCTGAAAATTCAGCTGCGCATCTCAGGAATACATTACAGTTTAACAGATATTCACATAGAAAACAGCTGTTTTACATTGTAAGATTTCTTATTTTTACTGTATTTTGATCAAATAAATGCAGCCTTGGTGAGCAGAAGAGACTTCTTTCAAAAACATTTTAAAAAATAGTGTATGTTTTGTAAGTGTGCATGACGTATGTCAGTAATTAGGTAATTAATCACTTTCAGAAACCACGTTTTTCTTCACAGCCTCAGGAATGATTTGTTTCTATGGTAACACTCATAATGGCAAAACGGATCTATAAGCATCTTTGTCACTCTAGTTCTTTTACAAAAAGAAAGAAATGTAAGATGACAGAAATACAGTAAGTGAGGTTTTAAGACATTTTTGAGATCTCCATTTGCTCTCCATTAGATCTCTAGAAGAGAAAATGTTGATTTTAAAGAGATATCAAATTATTATCAATACTTTGTTGTAATGTTATTATTCTGCAAGAAGCTTCTGCTCTCACCTGATATTGTGCTTGCGTGTGTGTGTGTGTGTGTGTGTGTGTAAGTGCGTGCGTGCGTGCGAGTGGTAGATTTTGGCCACTAAAATAACAGGCTTCTCATCAGGAGCTTATGACGCCTCTCTGGGTGGCCCTTATGGTCGTCTGTTAGTGACATTAACCTGCATGGACTGCTGGGTAATAGTCAAGTGTGCATCACTTCACAAAACCATGCATCATGGTCTCAAACAGTGACACTCGCCGCCTCCTCAGTGTTAAAATGACAAACGCATCAGGTGCGCCATTTGGGACGCAGCCGTAATCTGTAGTCTCTCAAGTGAGTTCAGCCCTGTTTGGAGTCCTCATGGTTCATTACATCAGCTCACATAAACCATCTGCTCAGACTCCTGCACGTTCATCCAGAACCTCTGCGGTGCTGTGCTCTGAATCTTCATAAACCGACCGCAAAAAACCTAACCCGACTAATGCAGCCAATAACAAATCCTCGCGTGCATTTACATTCGTCCAGCACTCAAACAGGCATTAAAGGGATAGTTCACCTGAAAATAAACATTTTCTGTTAATTTACTCATCCTCAGGCCGTTTCTTTCTTGAAGTAGAACTGAAACTGTAGTCCTTGGTGATTCATAAAATGCAAGCCAGTGGCTACCGACATTTTGAGAGTCAAAAAAGCACATACAGGCATCACAAAATTAATACTCGTGGCTCCTGATGATATATTGAGGTCTTATGAAGCGAAGCGAAACTTGCTTATTATTGCTCTTTTGTTGATTCTGATTGCTTCCAAAAGCATCTGCTAAATGACTAAATGAAAGTGATCATTATTTACAGCATTATTACACTCTTAAAAATAAAGGTGCTTAAAAGGTTCTTCACAGCGATGCCATAGAAGAACCATTCAGTCAAAGGTTCTTTAAAGAACCATCTCTTTCTTGCCTTTTTATAATCTGAAGAACCTTCTTTCACCACAAAGAAGCTTTTGTGAAACAGAAAGGTTAAAGGTTCTTTATGGAAACATTTAGACAAGAAAGGTTCTTCTATGGCATCGTGAAGCACCTTTATTTTTAAGAGTGTACCTGTAATCCAGAGCCTCAAGTAAAAGGTCCGGAGTGTTGTCTGGTTCACGAACGAATCATTCTTTTGAACCGATTCTTTTTAGTGAACTAGTTGAACCAGTTCAGCAAATCGGACTGAATCATCTGAATCTGAAGTTACTCAATCAAGACTCACTTTCAGACGCCTGACAGTCACTCCGACTTGAAATGAGCCGAAATATCGGCGTATCTGATCCTGTGATGAATGAATCATTCAGCACTCCAGTTCCTCCAGCAGTCACTGAACTGAGCAAACAGTTCGACTCGGACCGAAGAGCCGCTGATATGCGCATGTGTGAACCGAACACTTGAGTGAAGGGCCAAAATTAATTTTTTTTTATGGTTTCGCATTATGTAAAAAGTTGACCTGATGAAGACTAGTTTATTCACTTTATAGGTTTCAGACATCCGTGTTTCACATCATTATTGGCGCTTTACTAATATAAGTGCGTATACGTGACATTGAACAAATGAACTAGTAAATTGAATCAGTTTATTGAAACAAACTGTTCGAAAGAATCAGATCACGGAAAATAATCAGATTTCTATTTGCCTGAGGCTCTGGATTACAGGTAATAATGTAGTCAGTTTTTTACACAGACCGATCGTTTCACTTCATTAGACATCAATATATCATCAGGAGCCACGGGTATTAATTATGTCTTGCCTGTATATGTGTTTTTGACTCTCAAAGTGATGGTAGCCCTATTATGAATCAGCAAGGTTTCAGCTACAAATCTTCTTTACTGTTCTACTGAAGAAAGAAAAATAATATTTTGGATGGTCTGATGGTGAGTAAATAACCAGCAAATTTTCATTTTTGGGTGAACCATCGCTTTAATGGCAGATGAAATTGTGTCTTGTTCTGCAGAAGCTGGAGCTGCTCGTGAAACAAAGGCGAGCTGCATGAAAAGACAACTCTTAAACGACAGGCCGCAAAAAAGCTCCACTGCGGCTGGATTAGAAAAGCTGCTTTCAAATAGGTGTAATTATCAGCAGTCAGCGGCTGAAAGGACATTATGAACCCTGCTTTTCAGTGTTCTGCAGAAGCTGGAGCTGCTCGTGAAACAAAGGCGAGCTGCATGAAAAGACAGCTCTTAAACGACAGGCCGCAAAAAAAGCTCCACTGCGGCTGGATTAGAAAAGCTGCTTTCAACTAGGTGTAATTATCAGCAGTCAGCGGCTGAAAGGACATTATCAACCCTGCTTTTCAATGGAGAAAAAGACTGCAGTATATACTGCGTAGTGTATACTGTATACTGACTAGTTTTGCATGCTAACTGTTCTGTGAATGTGTTTTGCATGAGATGCGACGTGCTGTTAAGTCTTGTACATGTATAGATAAGATTTTTAACATGTTCAGATCGCACAGTTGCTCTGTTGTACAGATGCTGGTGGTAATCATCAGTTTAAAACCTTAATGGTTATTTTTCATTTTTAATCCATTTTAAGCAGTGTTATTTTAGGATTATTTGTATGCTAATATAGTATAGCATATTTTAATATTAATATTACTGCTTTGGGTTATTTTGAATATTTTGAATTAGCTTTTCAGTTTATTAAATTTAGGTTTTAGGTCATTTGTTATATGCTTTTTTATTTTTATAATAAAAAAATATATATATTTGTATATTGTTTTATTTTTAGTAATTTTAGCAGTCAATTTGAACTTGTTTTATTTCAGTTAGCTGCCAAAGCAACAATTTAAATTTTTGTTAAATTTTTTTCTAAGTTTTCTAATTTTTTATATTTTATGTAATAATTAATATTTTATTTTTAGCTTTATATTATTTATGCAATTTTGATTTTAGTTTTTAGTAATTTGATCACTTTCACCTGATTTTTTTTTTTCAGTTTAATTTTCTATTAAACTAAGTTCTAATTTTCAATTTTCTATTTTTTTTCTCATTTTAAGTTTTCATCTAATATTGATATTTTATCTAATATTTAATATTTTATTTCAGCTTTATTTCAATTAACAACAACAAAAAAACTTGAAAAAAATCTTTTTAGTTTTAGTTAACTATGGCACTGTTTTGTGTAAAAATAGCTAAGCTTTTGGCAGTCTGATCAAATTATGAAACAGATATCACTTCTGGTTTATGTATTATACTGAAAATGAAATGTCATTGCATTGTGGAATACAGCATGCAACATGTTTTATTGTTCATCTTAGTATTCTATGCATAACTTAACATACTGCGCACGCACACTAAATATACTGCAGAAGTGGTGCTACTAGTATAGTATGCGATTCTAAATGTTGCCACAGACAAAAAGCAAGAACAGAAAAAGAGAAACTCAGAAAGCATTAAGCAGCAGGACAGACGCTGATGTTCAGTCTAATGAGATGACTGTATAACGGAAGATGACTTTCTCCTCACTAATACCAGCTCAGATAATGACAATATCCCCATTTTACACTGTGAACATCATAAAACCACAGATGAAGCAGATGCTGTGCTCACCAGAACATTCATGAGCTGCTAAGACAATTACCAGCCTGCGCTCTTTTAATAAAACCGCTCGTATCTCTCGTCATTAGCTCGCGTTTTGGATTATGTGGTAATGTTCACTCTAATTTTTGTTCTTGCCGAGCAGAATTTATTCAGCATAACTCTATTAAAAAGGTCAAATGTAGTTCATTTCTTCAGGCTGTTGATCACATTCAGTGCATTTCATTTTATATTTTTTACAGTAGCTAGGAGCTGCAATAACTGTATATTTATTGCTAATATTGATGCTAACTGTGCCATGATGGTGCTGTTTAATATTGGTAAGTTATCTAGATGCATTACTGAGGAAAACTGAGAAAAGCCTTGCTGGTATTTTTTTTTGTTTCTAATCCATTTTCATGTAGTGTTATTTTATTTTATTGGTATTTGTTAATATTTATATTTCATATGCTATTATAGTATTTATTAATATTTTGAATTTGCTTTATTATATTTTCAGTTTTCATTTAATTGTCATTTAAGTTTTAGGAGTGTTGTTATGTGCTTGCCATTTTTTATTATATTTTTATATTTTTTATTTAGCTTTAATTTATTATTTCTTTTTTAATAATTTTAGTTCTTAACCTAAACGTAAAAGGAAATGGTAACTAAATGAAATAAAATAATTTAAAGTGTTTATGCTTATAATGTTTATATAGTATATGTTTATATAGTATATAGTATATATTCTTTATTTATATTTTTATACTTTATTTCAAGTAGCGAAACATTCGCGGTATGTGCCTTTAAACGGAAAAGAAGATGCTCAAATGTGCTTTTGTGATGCGCAAGAAACGGTGAGGTCTATTCTAGTGCGTCACACACGTATTTTCATTTGATATGCATTTTTGTAAGGATCATTCATTCATTTATTGCTTACTTTTATCTGCCGTCTGAGACGTCATTGTTATAACGCGTTGTGGGTTGCGTCTTGATTCCGACTTGTCTGACAGACTGGCGTTCTGAAGCTTCATGCTTTCTAACCTTATCTCCACTTTGTTGCAATTATTCTGTTTTTTTGTACATATAAAATACAAGATGCTTATATCAGTAGTCCTATATCATAATTGTGACCACAAAGTCTGTTTAAAATGTCTACCATTGTAACATTTTACAGTACATCTGCCAATGTCTGTATACAGTATATACTGTATATATAAAAATTAACTTAAATGATTTTAGCAAATGGCTGCAATATAACAAAGAGTGAAAAATTTAAGGGGGTCTGAATACTTTCCGTACCCACTGTATACATATACAGTACATACATCATAAATATATTACTTTTATTTCTGCACAACTCTGTCTACATTGGATTTATTTTAATAACTTAATGTACTTAAAGTGTGCACCAAACATACATTCCTATAGGAATATACAAGTATTGGATTGGGGCTCAATCCACTCAATTGACTCAATTGTATTCAATGACTCGGGGCACAAAAAACCTGATCGGGACCACCCTAATAACAACACTGTTTTTGTATAAATAATATCTAAGCATTTACTTGTATTACTAGTTTTATATAAATTTACTGATATTTTTAAACTGACCTAAAATAAAATGTAATTAAGTAAAATGTTAGTGAGGTGGATGGATTATCTCGGCAAAGGAGAAGTGCTCACTAACACAGATTTAGACAGATTTGTGAACAATATTTGAGAGAAATAGGCCTTTTGTGTACATAGAAAAAGTCTTAGATCTTTGAGTTCAGCTCATGAAAAATGGGGGCAAAAACAAAAGTGTTGCGTTTATAATTTTGTTCAGTGTATATATAATTCTAAAATACAATAAAATAAAATATTATCAAAATATGAAAATATTATTGTTATATTTATAGCTTCAATTTAAAATACACTAAAATAAAATAATAAAAAATAAATGTTATATTTTATTTATATTTATATTTACACAAACTAAAAATTTAAACTTATAAATTATATAATGAAAATATTTTAGTCTTGTTTTTGTGAGATAATGCAAGAACACCTCAAAATAACTTCTTTTTTTTTTAGACTGTTTATGCTGCAATCATGAGAAAAATAAGTTGTGAGAAGAATAAGAAAGCAAGACAGAATAATAATAATGCACGGCCTCTGTATGTTTGGACATTTGTTAATCATTATTCTGAATTCTATTTGGTGTTGCTGTGAAATCTCCTGTTTGTTTCAGGTTGGTCCTCATCTGCTGAATTAATCAGCTGTGTATTTTCTGCACAAGACAACCGAAAGCTTCAGTTCCTCTCTGAAAATCAATGGACTGCAGTTCTCTGCTGGTTTCTTCTGCTGTGTGCGGCCACACACACGCTTGGCTCAGATTTGTTGACATTGTGTGTGTGTGTTTCTGTGATAAAGCATCTCTCTTTCTCCCAGTTTGAGTGATTGTGCTGTGAAATCCCATCTATATCTGAGCTCAAATCAAACACCTGATGGAGGATTGACCAGATAACCGTCTCACGAGGAGCTCAAAGTCCTGCCGACGTGGAGCGAATGTGTGTGTGTGCCGTAAGTCAGAATAATCACAAATGAAATCTATTCATTTCAAATTCACAAATTCTTTCTCACAAATGAGATCTCAGCTGTTTCTCCTATAGACAGCAATGGCGTTTTGCTGCTTCTCAGACGTTTCTCCTCAGAAACGACCTGGAAACCTCACATTCGTCGTCTCTAGTGGTTTAGTAGGATTTTAGGAGAAACCAGTGAAACATTAAATGCTATTGTCAACTCATTTTACTTCTGTAACTTCTAATTTTCATCTTACCTCCATGTCATACATACTGATGTAGTATTTAAAAGCACAGCAGTAACCAAGGAAATGCTGTATCGCTGCTCTTCCACAAGCGCCACCTGCTGTCAGAGAGTGAACTTGCGTTCTCATTCATCCATCTGCTGTTTTTGTTTCATGCAGTTACATTTTATGTAGCGTAATTTCACAAAGCTAAGGTCAAATCATTCCGTCTTTGCTTTAAATGAAATGTAATTTACATAAAAAACGGCTCATACTGTATGTAGCATCTTTGTTTGGATCGTGATTAAAGTGCAGTGGCTCTGCAACCGTTTCATGCATTGTGATTCATCTAAAGGCACAGTCATGGAGAGATTGTGATAAACCGTGATTCACATATTTCTGACAAAAAAAAAAAAAAAGGGAAAAAGACCCACAACAAGCTGAAATACTGTCGGTGAGTTTTGCACAGGGTTATTAACTAAAACTTAAACTATTAAAACATTTTGTTAATATTTTACAATTAGCATTTTGTTAACATTTTGTTTAATAAAGCTAAAATAAAATATAAATATTAGATGGAGAAACTTAAACGTATTTCAGCTAGTTACCAAGGCAACATTTCAAATTTTTATTTAAGTTGAAACACTAAAATTACTAACTAGAAATAAAAACGACAACTGAAATAAAATAAATTAAACCGAAATAGTAATATTAATAGTAATATACCATTTTTTGTTTTTTAATTATTCATAGTCAACTAAAACTATTGAAACCTTTTTGCTGATTGAAATAAAGTTAAAATAAAACTTACCAAGAAAACATTTCTAATTTTCGTTTAAGTTGAAACACTAAAATTACTAACTAGAAATAAAATAAAAGCTAAACCTGAAATAAAAATAAATAGTAATAGAATCTAACCTAAATAAATAATACAAACCTTAAAAGTAGTAGTAATATTAATAGTTAACAGTAATACATCTTAGTATAATAGTAATATATCTATTTTTATTGTTATTTATAGTCGTTGATATATAGTCTCACAATTTTTGGACAAAATAAAACAAGCACAGTAAATCTTTTTGAGATTAAGATATTTTTATATAAATATTAGTATTGTAATTTTACTTTTGCACTGTAAAATAAAATTATTATTGTTGTTGTTGTTGTTGTTGTTGTTATATTAAACCCCAAATAGTAATTTTTAAAAAATAATAATAATTAAAATGACAAATGCACATAACAAAATTACTAAAAATGTTATCTAAAATGAAAACTGAAAGTAAAAATTAAACGCTAGTTCAAAATATTAATTAAAACTATAATAGTTATATAAATAATACTAAAATAACACTGGTTTGCGTGAGCAAACACCACTCACATTTATTTTATTTTATTATTATACTTTTTTTTTTTTGAGAAAATATAAAAATCTAGTTTAATTTCATGTTGAATTGTTGTGGTATAAATAAAAACTTAGGGCGTGATGTCAGAGCGTCTGCATTAGACGTGTGTTTTTAGGATTCAGCAGTACGCTGACACAGGTGTTTGTTGGTTAGTGTGCACTAAACGTAGCACAGCACACTGAGAGGTAAGCGGCCGCTTAGGGCCCCGGGGAATCAGGGGCCCCCATCTCATATTGGCGAGACAACATATTTGGCAAACGCTCCAGTGTGTATTTGTGTTCTGGAGAGCCTCAGACGTTTTTGTCAGGTGCTGAGTTCTGCAAGCTTGCGAATCCTCTCATTATAACAACGTGTAGATGGTAGATACAATGTAAATAAGAGATTCATTGTGCAGTGCAGACGGCTTCATTGATTAACAGAACGTCGTGAGATCGCTATGAACTGAAGTGAATGACCGCTTTTAGTGAATATAGAGGGAGCGCTCTTTATGCACTTTCTAGGCTTTCAACTTTCAGAATGGATCTATTAACCCCAGCGAAGAAAGAATCGCGTTTCGTGTCACGATTTTATTTGTCTTTATGTTTCAAAATGACTCGCTCGTATAAATGCACGAATGCAATGACTTTAGATTTTTGCATAATAATAGATTACATTTTCGAGTTGTTTCTCGGCAAACCCTACCGTATGCCTTAAGAACACTTGGGATATGGAACGAGTTGCATGGGATAATTTTTATGACATTTGAATCCTTTTTGAAGATTGAAGAAGTTTACAGTTCATTAAATGCAGTAAACTTTTAAATTAAGTGCAGGCATTTTTTCTAAATAATTTTTTATAATCTTGTGATCCGAAAAAAATAAGGTAGCCTAATATGGCTTTAGAACAGCATCAGGTTGTGAAGGGGTAAATAAACTAGTTATAGCTATAACCTACGAAAGAGAAAGCGAGCAAAATAAGGGTTAGGCATAAAAGAGCATATAGTTTTTGTGTTGGGGCCCCATACCTGAGATTTGCTTAGGGCCCCCAAATCACTAAGTCTGCCCCTGGTCTTATGTTTGACTGCTTTGTTAATAGGAAATACCAAATAACATTTTTATGCATTTGGCACACATTTTATCTAAAGAAACTTGCATTCAAAGTTTCATTTTGTCAGTTCATGCATTCCCTGAGAATCCAAATGGTGACCTTTGCATTGATGCTCTATCGTTTGAACTTGCATTACTGCTCACTGCATACTGTTTTTTCCTATGTTGCTTTTAAAAATGGTAGGCAGTGCACAGCATATAATCTAAATAAATCATGATATGTAGAAAGGCTGTGATTTAATGCAATAAATATATGCAGTATGCACTGTATGTTTCAGAGTGAAGCGAAGCTCTGTGTTCATTTAGCAGCTCATGATCCGGTTTTTGCAGCGGCTCAATGTCTCTGCTGCTCCACATGAACTCCATCTCTGCATCTGCTGTGAGTTTGGGGCGTTTATAACATGCATTTGAAAATGCAACATGCACCACTTTCTGTCTGTCTGTTTGTCTGTCTGTCTCTATGTCTGACTGTCTTTTTGTCTCTGTCTGTCTGTCTCTGTGTCTTTCTCTCTGTCTGTCTGTATCTATATCTTTCTCTCTGTCTGTCTCTATGTCTGTCTGTCTTTTTGTCTCTATGTCTGTCTGTCTGTCTGTCTTTTTGTCTCTGTTTGTCTGTCTGTCTCTATGTCTGTCTGTCTGTCTCTGTCTGTCTATCTTTTTGTCTCTGTCTCTATGTCTGTCTATCTTTTTTCTCTGTCTGTCTCTCTCTCTCTCTCTCTGTCTGTCTGTCTTTTTGTCTCTGTCTGTCTCTCTGTCTGTCTTTCTGTCTTTTTGTCTCTGTCTGTCTGTCTCTATGTCTTTCTCTCTGTCTGTCTGTCTGTCTGTCTGTCTGTATCTATATCTTTCTCTCTGTCTGTCTCTATGTCTGTCTGTCTTTTTGTCTCTATGTCTGTCTGTCTGTCTGTCTTTTTGTCTCTGTTTGTCTGTCTGTCTCTATGTCTGTCTGTCTCTGTCTGTCTGTCTTTTTGTCTCTGTCTCTATGTCTGTCTGTCTTTTTTCTCTGTCTGTCTCTCTCTCTCTCTCTCTCTCTGTCTGTCTGTCTTTTTGTCTCTGTCTGTCTCTCTGTCTGTCTTTTTGTCTGTTTCTCTGTCTGTCTGTCTGTCTGTCTCTCTGTCCGTCTTTCTGTATTTTTGTCTCTGTCTGTCTGTCTTTTTGTCTCTGTCTGTCTCTCTGTCTGTCTTTTTGTCTGTTTCTCTGTCTGTCTGTCTGTCTCTCTGTCCGTCTTTCTGTATTTTTGTCTCTGTCTGTCTGTCTTTTTGTCTCTGTCTGTCTCTCTGTCTGTCTTTTTGTCTGTTTCTCTCTCTGTCTGTCTGTCTCTCTGTCCGTCTTTCTGTCTTTTTGTCTCTGTCTGTCTGTTTTTTTGTCTCTGTCTCTCTGTCTGTCCCTCTATCTGTCTGTCTGTCTTTTTGTCTCTGTCTGTCTCTGTCTGTCTGTCTCTCTCTCTGTCTGTCTGTCTTTTTGTCTCTGTCTGTCTGTCTCTATGTCTGACTGTCTGTCTTTCCGTCCATCTGTCTGTCTGTCTGTCTCTTTGTCAGTTCAATTCAATTCAGTTCAATTCAAGTGAGCTTTATTGGCATGACTTGCACAGTATTGCCAAAGCATTGACTAGATCTACAAATCATTAAGTAGATAATTACATGGATACATTTTTTTAAATAAACAAGAAATAAGAAAATAGTTAAGATATTGTCTTAAAGAAGACCATCTCTCTGTCCGTCTGTCTGTCTGTCTGTCTGTCTGTCCATCTGTCTGCTTCTGAATGCCTCCTGTGTTTCTGTCTCTCTCAGTGAATTGTCTCTCAGTAATAACGTTCCTCCTCCTGTCTGTGTTTTCTTTATCTCTCCTCCTCCTCTGCTTCCAGCCGCGGTCCTGCCAGGCTTCACCTGCTCAGATCCGTCGCCCGCTGTGATTAATCGCCAATTGGCAATAATAAACACACACACTCCGACAAACAGCCATTCATACACTTCTTTATCTCCCTCTCACAGACACACAGAGAGCGTCAGATCTGCTGGAAGAGCCAACGATGAACGTGTGCGCGACGTGTGATTTATGTGCTGATTTACATTGCGTGAACATTCAGAGCTCTTAATGTGGATTGACGGCCACTTACTGGAGACTCTGGCAGCGATGTGGAGCCGGCTGCGAGTCGAGCACAGATTTGTTGTCATTTAGGATGTCTCAGTATCTGTACGCTGCTATTTCTGGCCTTTTATGACTCAATCCGTGTCCTCTGGGCTTTTCTCTGACATCATTTAGTCAGACGTGATGTGAGGTTGCTTCGCTTACTGTCTGTCAGAGAGGATCTGGCTCCGCTGGTGTCGGGTGTAAATGCAGGACTGTGTGCGTCTGATGGCTTTGTTAGCGCCGGTATGTTTGTGTTGGCAGTCGTATGTAGGACAAACGCTCCTCGTGGGTGATTTCTTGTGTAACGTCGCAATCGAATTGTGTGTTCAGCTCATTTGCATAGATTTTCTGTGAAGGTGAGGGAGACATTTTCACTTCGACACCACCAAACACGCTTTCAACAGACGTGTGCTGAAGCACATGACATTGGCGTAGGGAATAGCTGTCTCTCAGACTCTAAAACAATTCCATCAGCTAAAAATATTCTATTTGGTACATATTTAATAATCTCAAATTATAAAAATTTAAATAAATAAATAAACAGGAATAATATACAATATAATGCTATAATTAAAATTATTTAATTAGCTTAACTTTCTTCTGATTGTACAGTCTAGTATTCCAGTGGCCTTAAACACACAATATAGTAGAATAATTTGTTATGCTTTTTTAATAAGTAATAAGACTTTATATATTCATTATATATTGTGAACATGGCTGTATGTCATTTCTAAAAAATGCCCTTTAGCTATAATTATTTCAAATATAGCT
>NW_015661398.1:211396-212052 GCF_001515625.1 Sinocyclocheilus rhinocerous | reverse complement strand
GTCACATTCCGATGATCATCCATTAGAGCGTGACATTGTGATTAGAGGTCATAGGCTTTCCTCTGCGTTTGCCCGTGTGTGTGTGTGTGTGCGCGTGTGTGTTTACGGCTGGGTGATGCAGTAAAGAAAAAGTGAAATCTTGTTATTTTTCAGCTTTTTGACAATATTAAGCTAATATCACTTTGTTACACTAGAAATAGAAGGTCGAACTGAGGACATTGCATTATGGGATGCAGAGAATCACATGTGCTGTGCTCCGTTATATACAGCACATTTTAGCAAAAATTACAGACCAACCAGCTATTACATATGTGTATAGAATAAATTACATACTGTGCACCAGTGTTATATTAGTATTAAGATGCTATTATAGTTTTCACTAATATTTTGAATTGTTTTTATTTTTTTGATTTCCCATTTCATTTTAAATTTAGTTTTCGGAATTTTGTTTTGTGTTTAGTCATTTTTGTATTAAATGTCTATTTAGTTTTTATTCTTTTTAATTAAAGTTATTTTAGTTAAAGGAGACCTATTATGCCCCTTTTTACAAGATGTAATATAAGTCTCAGGTGTCCCCAGAATGTGTCTGTGAAGTTTTAGCTCAAAATACTCCACAGATCATTTATTATATCATTTTGAAAATGCCTATTTTGAGT
>NW_015661398.1:208541-211314 GCF_001515625.1 Sinocyclocheilus rhinocerous | reverse complement strand
CTGTTTTTCGTGCATGTCTCTTTAAATGCAAATAAGCTGCTGCTCCCCGCCCCCTTTTTCAGAATAGTGCTGTGCCTTTACAACAGTGTTGCCAAGTGCGCGGTTTTCCCGCTGAATTGGGCTACTTTAACACTGTTGCCGCGGGTTGTTTTTCATGTCCGTGGGTTGAAGTGACCCAAATATCGTGATATTTAGCCCATGGAATGTGAATTTTAACAGGGAAACCCAGCCAAAAAACGTGTATTTTACCCCCCGGAATGCGATTTTTACCGGGGGACCCCCCTTCGAAACACGATTGGGCTAGTTTTAGGCTAGTTTTGCATTGCAATTGGGTGGGTTTTGTTGTGAAAACCTGGCAACCCTGCTTTACAGCTCGTGCATGTCATGTCTATCGCGCTGAAATCATGCGTTTTAAAGCTATATCAGTTTAAACTTCTGATATGGGGTTTTCCGAGCGCACACATCCGAAGCACACGCACAGAAAGCGGCTGTCATGTGAGTACTAAACTAAGTTCTCTTTCATGTCTTATTGCGCTTAAACTGTCAAATACACTCAAGTTTATGGTAAAAACACACATAAGTTACAGAAACACTGTTGTTATGTCTGTGAAGGTAAACAGCTGGGAAATAAATTGCATGTCTATGTTAGATCTGTGTGGCAGCAGCGTAATATACAGTCAATAAATCAATAAATGCACTACTCTCATTTTCAATTTAATTCAAGTAACAAACATGTTTTTAATGGTTTTAGTTTTTTTGAAACTTAAATAAAAATATTAAAAATGAAAATAAATATTTTACCTGAGAAATCATTAGAAATATATTGTGAATATTCTGTATGTCATCTGTGTTAGTGTGTCTAAAAATAATTGTCATAATTGAAAATCTATTCTAGAATTTTTATTTATTTATTGAGAACCAAGCATATTGTACAAATGAGAATACATATGTCAGGGGTATATTAAAAAATGTATTTACAACTTCCAAAATTTTTCAAGTAAACACCAATTTGGTTTTTATATTTCAGAATTCCATGTTTAATTCAATGTTATTTGCCATTTCTTTGTAATTATTTGTGAAATTTACTAGCAATTTCTGAGCGAATTTTTCCTAAAAATCCTAACTTTTTTCAGTGTACATACTGCTGTTTAGTTTTTACCTTTAGATACTATTACCAAAAATGTTTTCATTTTAATTTTTAATATATACATTGCCAATTTTTTTCCATCCCATTTGACTTCATGAATATAAAAGAGCAAATATAATAAAAATTGAAAAATAAATACTAGATTTTTATCACCATCCAATGAGAAAAAGCTTAAAATCACATCAGCTTCTATAAAAAGCTTATTTTTGTAAGTATAATCTTTCAATTCCCTCAAATGTAAATGAATAGTGTTTAATATATGAACACCATAGTTCCCGCCGTCTCTTCTCTGCATATGTGTGCGATCGGTCTTCATGTCTTTGCACAAGAGCACATGGACATACAGACTCCATAATTAAACATCCACCTTTTATCCGTCCGCTTCATCCCTCCATCATTCAGCTGTTTGTTTTTCAGGAGCGGCGGGATCAAGCCTCCGCTGAGCAGCCGGCTGTCCTTGGCATGACTTTCACCTGCGTGCGCACCATAGATGAAGGGATAAACGAGGTGAAGATGATGGAGGATTAATCTCCTTTATTTCAGCCTCAAGACACTGAGCCATTCTTCTGTAGATCTGCGTCGCTCAGCAAAGAGCAGGAACAGAGTCGTAGAAATGAAACAGAGAAATAGATTGAGATGTCTTTTGCTATCATAGCAAAATGATATGGATAAATGAGATGGAAAATAAGGCAACTTTGGGATGGATCAATGGGAAAGAATCCAATTTAGACCTCTTTAATATTTTAGGGTGTTTTCTTGGTTTGGTTTGGATTTGGTTTTGGCAGAAAGCTTAACTGAATTCATAATATGACATCTGGAATTATGTAATTTATAAGTGAATGTAGTTCACTGAGGCTGCAGTTATTTAATCAGAAATACAAAAAAAATTTAAATATTATTATAATTTAAAATCGCTGTTTTATGTGTGAATCTCTGTTAAAATGTAATTTATTTCTGTGATGCGCAGCTGAATTTTCAGCATCATTACTCCAGTCTTCAGTGTCACATGATCTTCAGAAATCATTCTAATATGCTGCTTTGCTGCTCAAGAAACATTTCTGATTATTATCAATGTTGAAAACATTCGTGCTGCACAATATTGTTGTGGAAACTGTGATGCATTTTATTTTTCATGATTCACAGATGACTAGAAAGTTCAAAAGAACAGAATTTACTTGAAATAGAAATCTACTGTAACATTAGAAATGTCTATAAAGGTTACTGTTAACTAAAACTATTAAAACATTTTTGTTAATTGAAATAAAGCTGAAATAACTTAAAATCACTGTTTATTTTTAGGACCATAAATTTTTTGCCATTGTGACATTGTTTTCACTGATGATTCTCATCTAATATTTTATTTTATATTAGCTTTATTGCAGTTAACAAAAATATATTATTAGTTTGTTTTATGGGACAATCTCATGAAAAACCCGTTGAGGTCATATTTCACCACAAAATAAAAATAAAATAAAATATATTTTGCTAAAAGAAAATGAAGCTTTGAAGTTTTTTTCAAATAGTAGCATAATTTATAACAATTTAATTAGTAGACTATAACACGATCTTTAGCTGGAGTGCCCATGATACACACACACATACACACACACACGCACACACACACAC
>NW_015661398.1:203018-208269 GCF_001515625.1 Sinocyclocheilus rhinocerous | reverse complement strand
ATGGGGTAATGTCCTGAAAAGTCACCTTCTCCTTGTAATACCTGTCATACCCTTGTCATTATACAAATGTATGTCCTCATTTGTCACAAAAACGCGCGCACACACACACACACACACACACACACAGGGCTGAGTATTGTTTGTCTTTAGCCTTCTCCTAGTTTCCTGGTTTCCTTGCCTGTGTTTTGATCCTTGGACTGTTTATTTTGTTTTTGATTGTTTGCTGTCTGCCCTGACCATTGCCTGTTGTTGGATTACTCTTTGCCTTGCCTTGGATATCGTTCTTTGCTGTTGTTTGAGCACGCCTGTCTGACTACGCTCTTATTAAAGCCTTGCATTTGGATCCTCAACTCTGTTGTCACGCTCGTCCGTTACAAAATGAGTTTAATTATCATGAAAATAATGCAAAGAACCTTCAGAATGCTTCGTTTTCTTAATGCAAATATGAATTCTTAATTTTTAGTGAAATATTTTGCTTGTCAAAAAAAGTTCTGTCACCTTTTGGCCAAAATAAATAATCTGTATTTTGTATCAGACTGTATGCTGAATTAAGCCTCTGGTGTTTTTTGACCGACAAATTATACGTTTTGTTTTGTTTGTTAGAATGTATGACTTCATTGAAATGGTACTAAACTTGATAAAGGTTTTGGCACGTGCAGTGTGAACACCAATAAAAAAAAAATAATGGACATAATTCAAACGGTTAAATGGAAACAAATGGGAAGCGAATTACATCTAGTGGAAACGTTTGGTACTGCGACCAAACCAAATTAAATTTTTTTGACATATCAACCTCAAATTTGGAACACAACTTGCTTAGATTTATGATTTAGATTTTTCTCAGTTTCAGAGTAAAAATTGTTTTTGGTAAATATATATTTCATATAGCATTTTAAAATAGTATTTTGTGCGTTTTCCCCCACTTTTTAAATGTATCATTTCAGCAATAACCTGCCAAGTGTCTTCTTTAAAAAGAGAACAATTTTAAAAGCATTCAAGATTTACAACAGTTTAAGTTGGAAAATTCATTTTATGGTCTATACTGAAAAAGTGGTGTTAACAGGTAATAAATGGATCATAACTGTTCCATAAATATAATTAAGTAGCATAAAATCCCCTAAAAATACAAAATGTTAAATAAAAACATTATCAAACTAAAATACAGTACATTCATTTAATTGCAATAAAAATCAGTCATTTGACCTCCATGTGAGGAACAAATATCTGGCTATGTGAGAAAGCAAGAGACTCTTAAATGTCTGACAGATTTCCCGCTTGTGCACTTTTATGATGAATGATGGTAATTAAATGTTCATTAACTAGGTGAGAATATCAGTTAGCTGTAAACGAGCGAGAGAAACTTACTCATTCTGTCACACTAAAGAACTTTAATTCTTTAATTATATCATCAAATTTTACCCTTTTTAAAGTTTTGGATGTTGGAGCTTGTGTGTATATTCATCCTTGATCACTTCTTTTCACTGTATAGTCTGTAATTCTCGCCTCTTTTATTGATCTCTGCTCGCAGGTTCTTCATTATAAACGATGGCGCTCCTTGCAGCTGTCCTCACCGGAACCTCAAGCCCATCTGTCTCCATAGAAGTTATTTCCCATAATGCCTCTGTCCCTCAGAGCGGGAGACGGAGAGCGGTCGTTCTGAACATTTTTCTCTCTCCACTTCCAGCAAATGTCATCATTGGTCCATCAAAGCCTGTCAAAGCTGAAGATTGATTGGCGGCTTCATCCACCAATGAGAGACGCGTCTGCTTTGTAAGTGTCCCAACAGCTGTGCACCAGTGTTAGTTTAGTATTATTTATAAACTGAGTTTTTATTAATATTTCGAATTAGTTTTTATTTTTATACTTTCAGTTTTCATCTTAATTTTAGTTTAAATATTTTAGTAATGCGTTTATGTGCTTTTGTAATTTTTATTAGTTTTACTTTAGATATTACTATTTAGAGTTATTTTTATTTCAGTTTTAGTTTTTATTTTATTTGTAGTTATTATTTTACTGCTTCAACTTAAACTGACTGGGAAAAAATATAATAATATTATTATACAAAAAAAATAATATAATAATATTATTTATATTTTATTTAATTTTTTATTTCAGCTGCTTTTTGTCATTTTTGAATTCGTTTTTATGTTTATTTAAAATATTATTATTGTGTGTAATTAATTTTATTTTTGTTCAGTTTTAATTTTTATTTATTTTACTTCCAGTTAGTCATTTTAGTGCTTCAACTTAAAAAAAGGAAAAAAAAGTGAGTTGTTTATTTTAAATATTTCTATTTAGGTTCATTTCTTTTTATTTTAGTTACATTTTTAGAAATGCTTTTATGTGTTTTGTCATTTTATTAGTTTTTGTTTGTTTTAAATATTACTATTTTTAGGCTTAATTTATTTTTATTTGTTTACCTTTAGTTAAGTTTTAGATTTTATTAATTTTATTTCCAGTTAGTCATTTTAGTGCTTCAACTTTAAATGAAAATTTAAAATGCTAAACAACTAACAGAAATAACAATACATACAAAAATATATTATATTTTGCTTAATTAGAAAGAAGCCTATTTTAGGACCATTTAGTTTTTGGCATTTTGACATTGTTTTAATAACCATTAAACTAGTCAAATTCTCATTAATATAATGCAACAGGTGTTTTTTTTTTTATCTTATCTCTATATATTTAATCTCTATATATTTAAAGGCAATTCAACAAATAGTAGCATCATTTATAAATATTTTATACATTTTATTATTATTATTATTATTTAATTAGTAGACTATAACATTGTTTTGCATTACAGTAATGAGAATTTGGGGTTAAATGTGTTTAATTGTCATGAAAATAATACACAAAAAACATAATTATTCTAAAATAGCTATCATTTTCTTTCTGCAAATACAAATTCATAATTTTTAGCATGAAATATGACAGGCTAAAATCGTGCCAGCCAGGATTCAGACAGCCACGTTATTAATATTAATGTGACAGTAAATATTCTTCTCTTAGAAATGCTCTTTGCAGGAAGAGCAATGGGAAATCTAAACATATAATTATAGTTCATTACATAACCAAGGACTCCATGGAGACTGCTTCTCGCAAGCCTATATGCATAATTAATATGCATGAGAGAGAATAATCTGCTCGCATAATGCACGAATTTCACACCGACCTGCGCTGAATCTGTTTTGGGCTTCAGCCAATATAATAAATAATCAGCAGGAACACTGACTCTCTTTCTGAATGATTTATCAATTCATATTATTCTAGATAAGCACAAATCAAATGTTTGTCTTTGTTATGTGCGGTAATTTGCTTGGTTAATGTCACTTCAAATATCAATGAATCCAGCATTTCTATGTTGCCCATAGTATACAGTAATATAATGCTGGTTGACAAGTGTCATATTTCAGATATGAAATATGTCATTATTCAGATCAATTCACATTATTGTAAATTTAATATCATAGAGATACTGTGAATTTTTAATTCATATTTTGAATTGAGTTTATTTTTATATTTTCTGCTTTCTTATTAATTTAGTTGTGTTTTTGTCATTATTTTAATGTGTATATTGTTTTCATTAATTTAGGTATTTTAGATAAACCAAATGAAAATGAGAAGTTTTGTCTTGGCAACCAGCTTAAATAAAATATGTTGAAGCCATTTTTTATTACAGCGTTTTTTATTTAAATTTCGTTTCATTTAAAGTTTATTGATTTTTAACTAATTGTTTTAGTTAGTTAGATTCACATGAATAAATTAATCAGTTATGAAACAAATTTATTTTCAGTTGTAAAAGTGGCTCTAAAATAAAAATAGCTTCATTATTAAGCTCAATTCAGTTCAATGTTGTTTTAGTATCAATGAGATACTATAATTTTTATTAATATTTTGAATTAGATTTTATTTCTGCTTTCATATTCATTTGAGTTACATTTTTAGTCATTTTGTGTTTTTGTAATTTTTTTACGGATTTTTTTACTTTATAGTATGTCTATAAAGTTTTCATACATTTTTATTTGATATATGAAAATTAAATTAAAAAATGAAATAAAATAAGTTTAGAAATTTTGTAAATATTTTTTTTTAAATGTAAAAAAACATATAAAATTAATAAAAAAAATTTTATAAAAAAAAAAAAACATGTAACATGGCAACTAACTGAAATAAAATTTAAAAAAAACGGACAATTACAAAAATTACTAAACCAAATATAAATTAAAGCTAAATGGAAATATTTTTAAAAAATGTAAAAAAAATAAATAAAAAAAAAACATAAAATGAAAATATAAGCTAATTTTAAATATTAACAAATGCTATAATAGTATATAAATAATACTAAAATAAGACTGATATTCATGCGATTTAAATAATCTTGAAATAAAGCTGAAATAAAAGACATTTAAGTGGTTAAAAACTTAAATGCCTTGGCAACTAACTGAAATAAAGAAATTGAATTTGCAAACTAAAATGACTAAAACTGAAAGAAATATAACTTAAAGCTAAATAGAAATATTAAAAAAAACTAATAAAAATGACAAAAAACACATAACAAAATTACTAATTAAAATTAAAATTAAAATATAAAAATAAAATCTAATACTTAATATTAATACATGGGTCAAAGACGAAAAAGGGTTTAAGCATAAAAACAATACTGATTTAAATTGTTGTTTTTTTCAACAAAAAAAAAATTTAAAAAGTTTTCTGTTTAATGTAATTGTATTTTTGTTTTTGTTTTTCTGAGCAAAAAAATAAATATCATACATTTTCCCCTGATTTACAGAAGACACCCACTAAAATGACATTCAGTGTAACATTATTGTCAGGCATATTTACAACAAAAATCAATTTATGACATATTAAAAAAAACTAATTTCACCCCAAATACTAATTAGTTGTTATTTTACATTTTTTTAATGTGCCTCTATCCGAGGTTTTGCCCGTTTGTCAGTAAGAATTTTTACTCATTTAAAACACAATAAAATGTAATATGCTCACTTATTCTTTTATATATTTTAATATGCACACGTCGGAATAAGCATGTTGTTTGAATTTTTACATAAATATTGTGTTACACTGAATGACAACGTAACATTATTTCAACCAAATTTTGACATTTTATTCTTCAAAAACTTATTTGAAACATTAAATATAGACACTTTACTTGCATTTAATGTGCTTTCTATGGACATAAACTTTTGTAAATTTCTTTTGATGCAGACATCTTAACGTCTTTGAC
>NW_015661398.1:201575-201862 GCF_001515625.1 Sinocyclocheilus rhinocerous | reverse complement strand
TTTGTCAGTAAGAATTTTTACTCATTTAAAACACAATAAAATGTAATATGCTCACTTATTCTTTTATATATTTTAATATGCACACGTCGGAATAAGCATGTTGTTTGAATTTTTACATAAATATTGTGTTACACTGAATGACAACGTAACATTATTTCAACCAAATTTTGACATTTTATTCTTCAAAAACATATTTGAAACCTTAAAAGCAGACACTTTACTTACATTTAATGTGCTTTCTATGGACATATAATCACTTTTGTACATTTCTTTTGATGCGGACATCT
>NW_015661398.1:199888-201438 GCF_001515625.1 Sinocyclocheilus rhinocerous | reverse complement strand
GTGTGAAAGCGCAGCGTCGTGTCTTTAAGAGCTGCATTGGTAAAGGACTAATGTGAAGCACTGACACTTTGCTCTGCGTTATGAGGCTTGAAATGAGCGTGCAAGACATTTGTGCTCATTGTGTAATAATTAAAGTCACAGAGTTTATGGTCTCGTCGCAGTATCAGGCTAATTATAAAATCAGAGAAATTAGGATGCAATGAATGTCGGCGAGTGACTAAACATGACTTTGCATGTTAAAATCCACCAAAAACCGCCCTGAATCCTGTAGAAGAGTAGCATTATTCACACAGGTTGCTTTTATTCTGAAGCCTAAACAAACACCGTCTCTTCTGTGAATCTATAGCATAATAGATCAGCGCTGACAGCTTCATTAGGCTGAACATAGACGAGACTTTAACAGCCGCACACAATGAATGTGCCTTATTATAAAACACACATTACTGAAAATTTGATTTGTTTTAACTAAGGTAACAAAGAGCAGGAGGCCGTATACAGCTTTAGAGTCGGGGCAGACGGATTTGGTTTTGTTGTTTCCCTGAAGTCTGCTTCTGATGTTGGTCATTTTGTTTCTCTTAGCTGTTTTTGCACCTGTAACTAATGCTTCTGTATGTAAATGAGCTGTGTTGTGATTGGCTGATCTCTGCGTGCCGTTATTCAGAGTGGAACGAGGTTTATTCTTTCAGTTTGTATGTCACGCAGGCATTGTGTGGTCTAAATCCCCCAAATATTATGTTTTCTTGCTGTCTAAAATATACAGTAAAGGCAGCTGTGATGCACTCTAAAAAATGCTGGGTTAAAAAGGGACAAACCCAGCTATTGGGTTGTTTTGACCCAGCGGTTGGGTTCAAAACAACCCAACCGCTGGGTCAAAACAACCCAAACGCTGGGTCAAAACAACCCAACAGCTGGGTCAAAACAACCCAACAGCTGGGTCAAAACAACCCAACAGCTGGGTCAAAACAACCCAACAGCTGGGTCAAAACAACCCAACAGCTGGGTCAAAACAACCCAACAGCTGGGTCAAAACAAACCAACAGCTGGGTCAAAACAAACCAATAGCTGGGTCAAAACAACCCAAACGCTGGGTCAAAACAACCCAAACGCTGGGTCAAAACAACCCAATAGCTGGGTTTGTCCCTTTTTAACCCAGCATTTTTTAGAGTGTACTTTTATGTATAAGACCCATTTACAAAGTGAGAAAATATTAAAATATATGCAAAATATTATGTAGAAAATATATATACTTTCAATTATGTTGACACTTTCTGCTTTGTTTCTGTCTCTGGAACAACATGATTTGTGATTAATCTCATGATTTCCAAACAGTGAAGCAAAATGAAATGCTGTTCATTTAAATTTCAGTTAAATTATTTAAATATTATAAATTATAAAATATTAATTGCGCAGCTTGTCAGTGAACTATGGCTCTGTGTAGTAATGCAAAAATTATAAACCAAAATTATAAAGACAGTTAAAAATCAATTAATTTTGATGACCCGCCCCCCCCACACACACACACACACACACACAAACTAGAATTAACATCT
>NW_015661398.1:195988-199878 GCF_001515625.1 Sinocyclocheilus rhinocerous | reverse complement strand
TCCAAATGAAGTTCTTAGCGATGCATATTACTAATCAAAAATTAAGTTTTAATATATTTACAGTAGGAAATTTACAAAATATCTTCATGGAACATGATCTTTACTTAATATCCTAATGATTTTTGCCATAAAAGAAAAATCAATAATTTTGACCCATACAATGTATTGTTGGCTATTGCTACAAATATACCCCAGCGACTTAAGACTGTTTTTGTGCTCCAGGGTCACATATTACTTCTCAAGTAAATGTGTCTTGATTTAAGAATTTTTAGATTTTTTTAAATAGGAAACAAAACAAAAAATAGAAGAATAGAAGAAACTTTGTATCTAAAATGGAACTGATGAAAAATCTCCAACTACAGGAAATCATGGAAATCGATTTTCCAATCATAATCATTCATTGAAGGTCTTAAAGGTTCAGCAGCACAAACAGCCTGTTTAATTATAAAGGGTCAGAGAAAGGGTGAATAATGATTATAAAACTCAATTATGACTGTCTGTGGTGCAAGGAACCTTGACCAGCAAACTGACATAAAATGAGAAAAGTGTCGGCTATGGGCCTTTTAAAATTCTTTCTGTATCTTGTCTTTTCTGTTTATGTTCTGCTCTCATGCCTCCGCTGGTCTCTGAGCTTTTACAGGCCTGATGTTTCCTCAGATCAGACGTAATTTAGCCTCTCCTGATGTTTTCTGCAGAGTTTCAGATTTGTTCATGAATGCATGTAAGATGCAGATGAAGCATGCAGTAGATTACAATACTCATTTAATAATTAATTGCAAAATCATTTATTTTTTATGTATTCATATATGTCCAAGTTATAAAGTAATGCATGCAGTAATTTAAATGTTTATTGCAATTATGTTGCTAATGCATTTATTAAACTTTACAGACATTATTTTTTATGAAATATAAATTTTACATATATTGATTTCATAATAGTTTCATTCTGTTGAGTGTGGATGAATGTAGCATGCATTTCTCTGTAAATGGAGAAAGACCCTTTTAAAGGGGTCATATGATGCGATTTCAATTGTTCCTTTCTCTTTGGAGTGTTACAAGCTCTTGGTGCATAAAGAAGATCTGTAAAGTTGCAAAGACTAAAGTCTCAAATCCAAAGAGATATTCTTTATAAAAGTTAAGAGTCAGCCACGCCTACCTAAAACGGATGAGCTTTGTAAAAATCGATGCGTTTCAGAAAGGCGGGGCATAGAGGAGAAACAATAATGTACAGTATGTGGAAAATAATGTGTTTTTTTAACCTTAAACCTCATAAACACATTTCATTACACCAAATACACCAAATAATGTTCTTTTAGCAGCATCATATGACCACTTTAAGTTTTGAAGTTTTTCATGTTATATATATTTCATTTTATTTCAGCTTTAATTTAATGAAAATGTTTTTTAAATGATTTAATTCTTGAATATTTAAAAACTTTTTTTATTTCTTACATTTTGCATTTTAAAAAAATTATATTTAGCTTTATGTGATTAGATGCATTAAATCACATTTTGATTAGAGTTATTGTGTAGAGTTCAGTGCTGATAAAAATGATTTTGTGGTGAAATAAATAATACAGAAAAACAAATGTAATATGTCAACATATTTTGTTACACCAAATACACCAAATAATGATCTTTAAAAAAGCATCATATGACCCCTTTAAATAATTTAGTTCAGGCAAGAACTTTAAAAAAAAAAAAAAAGAGAGAGAAAATTCAATATTAGTACTCAATTTAAGCTTGAACTTATAAGTATATTTTACTTGGAATTGTTTGTTATTTTTTACAAAGATGAAGTAAATTTCAGCCATGATCCCGTTGTTCCCATCATGCACTTGGGCATGAATAATTAATAAGGTGAATTTTTTTGCTGTTTTTGAGATGTATTTACACTGTTTTATGGACACTTTTGTTGTTAGGTTTAGTAACTTGCTGTTTTGTGACATCTGGAGTTCATTTTCTACTCAAAATGACCCATTTATACTTAAACACTATTCATGTGCCAAGTATTGAGGTCTCTGAGTTCATTCAGTTAATAACTATAATGAGTAAACATATTACTTTAAAGAAATATAACGAGCTGTTGACTTGCTTACATACGTGATTGTAAGTGAATCACATTGTCATTTTTTTTCCAGTGCTATGTTGTTTGAGTAAAGTTTACAAACCGTGACTGAGTGAAATGTACTTGAGTATTGCAGGTTTAACTTAAAATAATTAAGTAGAAATTACTCATCAAACTCTAACTGGCCACGTTAAATTTACTTATTTCCTTTGCTAATTTTACATAACTTAGTTAAGTAGATTTTACTTAATTCCATACTTAAAAAAATATGCGTGCAAAAATAAAAATTAAGTAAATTTTACTTCTTGTTTTTTTTTTCAGTGTGAATGTGTGTGTCTGTGTTTGTATCTGAGGGCTGGTGAGGAGCTCAAGATGAGCGGTGATGCTGTGAAAGTGTGTATATATATATATATATATATATACATAAAAAATATTCACAGTACACATACATACATTGCGTGCAAAAATAAAAATTAAGTAAATTTTACTTCTTGTTTTTTTTTTCAGTGTGAATGTGTGTGTCTGTGTTTGTATCTGAGGGCTGGTGAGGAGCTCAAGATGAGCGGTGATGCTGTGAAAGTGTGCATATATATATATATATATATACATAAAAAATATTCACAGTACACATACATACATTACAGCATGTAAAGAAAAACTTTTATTTTGGATGCGATTAATCGCGATTAATCATTTGACAGCACTAAAGAATACTAAAATAAAAATGCCAACTAGTTGAAATTAAGTTTTGTATTTTATTGCATTTATTTCTAATAAATAATAATTATTATTATTCAAATGGTTTTAGTTTCAGTAAACCATAATCATGTTCATATCTTAGTTTAGCTAACTACTTTTCAAAGCAGTTAATTGATTGTAGCTTAACTATTTTCAGTTACGAATGTAGTTTCTAGCTCAACAAACTAGTTTTACTAGCTTAACCAGTCCCTCTCAGCGTTTCATAACCACTTTCAGCATCATATCAGACAAACGTGTTCCTGACTTACTCTCAACATGCCCAGAAAAGACTACATTACTGAAAGAATTAAACACTGAATCTGCGAGCGGGTGACGTTTATCTGCCCTCAGCACATTGCCGGAGCTGTTTTTCTGGCCTGCATGTTGTTAGGGCAGATTTTATAGCTCAGTACAGGAACGCAGGCAAGGATTGTGGGTAAAGAGCTGCATGCCAGGCGTAATGAAGACGCAGATCAATCCAGCGCATGCAGGAGAGAGTGGGACTAATGTGGGATTGGGCTGTAGCTTGTGTTCATATAATGAGGAAAGAGACAGAAATGAACATTGCAGTCCATCACTATGTATTTACATCGGGGCGTTTGTCGTGCAGGAGGCGGATTTCATTCACCTGCTATTTGGTTTTAAAATGCCAACATTTGCAGTTAGAGATGAACACAAGATTTTTATAAACACGAATGTACCATATCATCCATTTCATTAAATTACTGAAATCCTATTTAAACTTCTTCTTCTTCTTCTTCTGAGACCAAATTTTAAAATGTATCTCCTCCTAGACTTTTAAAGCTACAGCCACCAAACTCGGGTCAGACCTTCAGACTGGTCTGCCTCGGGTTGCTATATCTTTTCTAACTGATCCGGCTTACGGTTTTCGTAAACCAGAGTATCAAAACCACCTTAAATCCCATAGACTTTCATTGAGGGGGTGAAAACTTTTATACAATAAGACTTATGGTGTATTTAAGCTGTCTATTGCTATAGCAAAGCTTAACAACTCCCTACTGAAAAAACTTTGTTGCTAATCATGCTAGCAACATGCTAGTAACTTGCTAATAATGCTAACAAC
>NW_015661398.1:190364-192064 GCF_001515625.1 Sinocyclocheilus rhinocerous | reverse complement strand
TTTAAAGCTACAACCACCAAACTCGGGTCAGACCTTCAGAGTGGTCTGACTTGGGTTGCTATATCTTTTCTAACTGATCCGGCTTACGGTTTTCGTAAACCAGAGTATCAAAACCACCTTAAATCCCATAGACTTTCATTGAGGGGGTGAAAACTTTTATACAATAAGACTTATGGTGTATTTAAGCTGTCTATTGCTATAGCAAAGCTTAACAACTCCCTACTGAAAAATAAAATATTTAATTAATTAATTCTCCTCTGTAATTTTTCTCTTTACAGCTATCGACACCTGCAGATATTTATGAAACCGTTTTTTTTTAAATCAGGCAAATATCAGTCAGCTTTCATCCTGAAGGTCCTCTTCCATCATTTTTTTAAATTGCTCTGGCGAGTTTTCTTATTATTTATTATCACAAATTTACATATGCCGTATGTCTTTTGTGCCAGACAAATTTTAAACAAATAGTTTGGGATTTTTAGCTGTGGCAACACCAGAAAAACTCAATTGCTGCTGCGTTTAATACACATCGTGTGCAAAATGTAGTTTTGTGAAGACCAGAAGGTAGTGGAGATGAAAATGAGATAAAACCCTGTAGCCTCACATATTCAGGGTTTCCCAATCTCTAATGATGGCCTGTATCTTTCTAACACGTAACACCACAGCCTGCGGCGCTGGATTACTCTAAACCGGCTGGAGTTTTCTCTCACAGCCTCGGGTGGAAATGTTGAAGAGCACACGGATAAAAGCAGCGCTGGATGGGAAGTCAATAGTGCGGGGTGTTATTGTGTGTCAGTGCTGAGAGAGAAGCTTCAATGCGACCGTGACCTATATTTACTGCTCGAGTGCGTTTTGCTCTTGTTACGCTGAGAGAGATTCTGTACGGAGAGACACGGATGAGAGAAAGAGAGAGCCGTGAGCAGAGCCATCTGGTAAACCTCAAAGACACACACATGCAGCAAACACACTTTATAACAACCTACTTAAGGCAAAACACCATGCACAGGTGAATGGGGTAAAACATTTAAAGAAACAGTTCACCTAAAAATTAGTGTAAATGAGCTCCGACCTCAGAAAATCCAAGATTAGTTTCTTCTTCAGATTTGGAGAAATGTAGCATTGCATCAGTGTCTCAGCAATGGATGCTCTGCAGTGAATGGGTGCCGTCAGAATGAGAGTCCAAACAGCTGATAAAAACATCACAATAATCCACAGCACTCCAGTCCATCAGTTAACATCTGGAGAAGCCACACGCTGTGAGTTTAAAGGAAATTGTTTGATTTCGCTGACATATTTTTGGGATTTTGGAAATCCAGCTGACAGGAAACGTTCTCAGGATATTCTGGAAGGGTTCTCTGAAAGATATGAACAAATAGTCTTCCAGTAATATTAATAGAAATTTTTTTATAAAGTTCACTGGTCTGTAATAATGTTCTCAAAATGTTAACACAAAAACATTATATTTATAGCCCTACATCATTCATGGAATGTTTTTTTCCCCTGAAACGTTTAAGTTTAAATCTAACATTTTTGTTTTAGAACACTCAAAAGTAACATTCCCATCATGTTTACAAAATGATACAATGGAATGTTTCCTTAACGTTTGAAAAAAACTTTTCCCACAACAATCAGAAATAACGTTTTTAGAACTCAATGGGAACATATTTTTGTGAGCTGGGTATCTTTTTTATCACTCCATAAAT
>NW_015661398.1:186652-187600 GCF_001515625.1 Sinocyclocheilus rhinocerous | reverse complement strand
ATCCAAGATTAGTTTCTTCATCAGATTTGGAAAAATGTAGCATTGCATCAGTGTCTCTGCAATGGATGCGCTGCAGTGAATGGGTGCCGTCAGAATGAGAGTCCAAACAGCTGATAAAAACATCACAATAATCCACAAGTAATCCACTCCAGCAGTTAACATCTGGAGAAGCCACACGCTGCGTGTTTAAAGGAAATTGTTTGATTTCGCTGACATATTTTGGGGATTTTGGAATTCCAGCTGACAGGAAACGTTCTCAGAATATTCTGGAAAGGTTCTCTCAAAGATATGAACAAATAGTCTTCCAGTAATATTAATAGAACATTTTTTATAAAGTTCACTGGTCTGTAATAATGTTCTCAAAATGTTAGCACAAAAACATTATAGCCCTACATTATTCATGGAATGTTTTTTCCCTGAAACGTTTGTTTAAATCTAACATTTTTGTTTTAGAACACTCAAAAGTAACATTCCCATCATGTTTACAAAATGATACAATGGAATGTTTCCTTAACGTTTGAAAAAAACTTTTCCCACAACAATCAGAAATAACGTTTTTAGAACTCAATGGGAGCATATTTTTGTGAGCTGGGTATCTTTTTTTATCACTCCATAAATCACACATACTGTCAACAGACAGAAAAAAAACACTTTTATTGTATTTTTAGGAATCAAAGTAGCATTTTTACAGTCTTTTACCGTTAAATTCACTGTCATTTTTTACAGTGTACTGTCAACAGACAGAAAAAAAAACACTTTTATTGTATTTTTAGGAATAAAATGTATATATAAATATATAAATCAGTATGAATGAAATATGAACAAGCCCCTCCGTAAAAACCTTCAGAATATAGATAGATAGGAACAAAACTAAGTTTTGGTATTTGTGAAAGAAAAAAACTCTTTAAAGATATGGATTGGAATTGAAATCTACAGACGCAAATAAAA
>NW_015661398.1:176961-185253 GCF_001515625.1 Sinocyclocheilus rhinocerous | reverse complement strand
AAATGTTGAAGAAATCAGTGTAAATGATATATGAACAAACCCCTCAGTAAAAACCTTCAGAATATAGATAGATAGGAACAAAACTAAGTTTTGGTATTTGTGAAAGAAAAAAACTCTTTAAAGATATGGATTGGAATTGAAATCTACAGACGCAAATAAAATAAGCACTTAAATGTGTATTTTGGTTGTTTTCTTTCCAATAGTTTGAAAACAAAACTTTATGAAAAGCCAAAAAGCCCAAAATATCAAAAGTGGCCAGTGCATGACAAACAATGTTTTGGCTTTTAAAAATCAATTGCAAATCTAAACCCACATGCAATAGCAAATTCTGGGATAAAACAAGGACGCAGAATATCGGACTAGTCAAGTTGCACAGAAGATAAATGATGTGCACAATAACGAGATCTTTAATTGGCTCATTCTTTCACTCCGTGGAACAATTTACTCAATTTGCACAAACCCGATTGAGTTGTTTGTCTGTTTGACTGGGGGCTTGTTTGGAGAGATCACGGGCTTTACTCAAAGACACACACATGCAGCAAACACACTTTATAACAACCTACTTAAGGCAAAACACCATGCACAGGTGAATGGGGTAAAACATTTAAAGAAACAGTTCACCTAAAAATTAGTGTAAATGAGCTCCGACCTCAGAAAATCCAAGATTAGTTTCTTCTTCAGATTTGGAGAAATGTAGCATTGCATCAGTGTCTCAGCAATGGATGCTCTGCAGTGAATGGGTGCCGTCAGAATGAGAGTCCAAACAGCTGATAAAAACATCACAATAATCCACAAGTAATCCACTCCAGCAGTTAACATCTGGAGAAGCCACACGCTGTGAGTTTAAAGGAAATTGTTTGATTTCGCTGACATATTTTTGGGATTTTGGAAATCCAGCTGACAGGAAACGTTCTCAGGATATTCTGGAAGGGTTCTCTGAAAGATATGAACAAATAGTCTTCCAGTAATATTAATAGAAATTTTTTTATAAAGTTCACTGGTCTGTAATAATGTTCTCAAAATGTTAACACAAAAACATTATATTTATAGCCCTACATCATTCATGGAATGTTTTTTTCCCCTGAAACGTTTAAGTTTAAATCTAACATTTTTGTTTTAGAACACTCAAAAGTAACATTCCCATCATGTTTACAAAATGATACAATGGAATGTTTCCTTAACGTTTGAAAAAAACTTTTCCCACAACAATCAGAAATAACGTTTTTAGAACTCAATGGGAACATATTTTTGTTAGCTGGGTATCTTTTTTATCACTCCATAAATCACACATACTGTCAACAGACAGAAAAAAAACACTTTTATTGTATTTTTAGGAATCAAATGTTATATATAAATCAGTATGAATGAAATATGAACAAACCCCTCAGTAAAAGCCTTTAGATTACAGATAAGAATAAAACTACGTTTTGGTGAAGTGGAGAGAAAACTCACAGCCTTTAAAGATATGCACATTTGCCCTATTTTTTTTAGGAATAAAATGTTGTAGAAATCAGTGTAAATGATATATGAACAAACCCCTCAGTAAAAACCTTCAGAATATAGATAGATAGGAACAAAACTAAGTTTTGGTATTTGTGAAAGAAAAAAACTCTTTAAAGATATGGATTGGAATTGAAATCTACAGACGCAAATAAAATAAGCACTTAAATGTGTATTTTGGTTGTTTTCTTTCCAATAGTTTGAAAACAAAACTTTATGAAAAGCCAAAAAGCCCAAAATATCAAAAGTGGCCAGTGCATGACAAACAATGTTTTGGCTTTTAAAAATCAATTGCAAATCTAAACCCACATGCAATAGCAAATTCTGGGATAAAACAAGGACGCAGAATATCGGACTAGCCAAGTTGCACAGAAGATAAATGATGTGCACAATAACGAGATCTATAATTGGCTCATTCTTTCACTCAGTGGAACAATTTACTCAATTTGCACAAACCCGATTGAGTTGTTTGTCTGTTTGACTGGGGGCTTGTTTGGAGAGATCACGGGCTTTAATGCCATCATTAATTAACTTCATAAAGCAGATGTTTAAATAAGACACAAAAATGATCAATCTGCCATGATTTACCCGCCCTCATGACAGTCCAAACCTTCACTTTCTCCTGTTGAACACAAAATCATATGGGCTATTTTTATTGGACTTTTATTCTGCTTTTTTTGGAGTTTAACAGCCTGGTCACCATCTGCATTTGTGAGTTTGAACCCATGGCATGGCGTCGCAAGCACAGTACTGTACCATTTAAGCTGCTTTTGGCTTAAACGCAATTAAAGTTTGGTAAAAGTTCTATTTAGCTGATGTGCTTGAAAATATTAAAAGAGGTTGCTGATTACTTGAACTCAGGGTTTCTGCAGTTCTTAAAAAGTCATGTTTCTTGCTTTCACAAATTAAGTCCTTAAAAGTTATTTAATCAGAGCAGAAGGTCTAAAATTCAGAAAAGCACTAAACACTGCATGCACTGCAAAAATGAACATCTTCATCTGTAATTTTGTTTTGTTTTCCGATACAAGTCTCTAAACATCCTTAAATCAAGATACATTTACTGGAGATGCAAAGTGAACAAATGAAGTCCTGTTTTCATTATACATTATACAGTAGATATTTGACTACTAGTTAACATTAAAGGGATATTTCACCCCAAAAAAATGAATTCTGTCATAATTTACTCTTTGTTGTTCCAAACATGACTTTCGTTTCCTTTGTATAACATAAAAGAAGATATTTTGAAGAATGCTGGTAACCAAACAGTTTCGTTTCCTATTGGCTTCCATTATGTGGACAAAGATTACAATGGAAGTCAATGGGAACTGGAAATTTAACAATCCAAGTCTGAAGTCTGATTTTAGAGATGGAGCAAGTTGTTATATATTGATGACATATCCTTTTCTTTAAAATAATGTGCACTAATGAATAGTTATTACAGTGACATCAGAAACATGCATAACCTTTTCCACCATGCACCGTTCAATGTGACGCGAGTGGAAATATTTTTTCCGACAGTGTTGTCAAAACATTAAAAATACACCTCCAGAAAATGTCCAGTGGAAAAAACATGGGTTGTGAAAATGAGTGACCTTGAACGCAAAAACAGTAGGACACATTGATCACACTGTCTTCTGTCCCTCGTTTTCCAGAATATTGTAGTAGATTGTGGATTTAGGGATCGGGTTTTTTGAATGTCCTACTGTAGCAGAGAAACATGCTAAAAACATGCTAAAAACACTCAGAGCCAGAATGTCAAAGCAGCGGTCTAGCAACATATTAAAGCTGCTTTTAAATGATATGTGCGCTTCACAAATCAATGCGAATTGAATGTTATGTAATTGATAGCTTTCATCATGTGACGTTACACCCTTATAGGGTCCGTGTATCTTCTGGACACTGGATTTTCTACTTACAAAAAATAAATAAAGAGAAATGAGAAATTGTTTGATTTTTTTTTTTTTCGTTTTGTTTAAGAAATGGAAAAGCGAACATTTAGCTGGATTTTTAGTATTATTGTTCATGGGTAAAAAAATTGATTATGGTTCACTAATCTAATCAGCGGCGCTAATATTAAATGATTTGCATCTTACCTCGCTCTCTTTCAGCAATAAAGTGACGATTCGTGCTGAAATCCGCGCTCTGCTTCTGTGAACAGTAAAGCCCGCCTACTTTGATTTGATTGGCTATATCAGTTTTTTTTACATTGACGAGCGCTGCTAACCCGCTGAGCAGGCCAGGCTGAAAATGTAACTTTTACAGCTTTTTGTCATCCTAAAAAACAGAGCGCTGCGTAATGGAGTGCAGCAGATCAGTGCAAGAACTGGCAGATTGGCCATTTCTAATTATTGGGGGGAACTTGTCCCCCTCAATGTCTATGGTGGTTAGGGCCCTGGGGTAGCACAAATGGTCAGAACACCGGTCACGTGACTGAAAGCTATGAATTGTCCACGAGCCCTTATCCGCTCTGCGTTTTTGTTCTAGTGCTGCTCTTGCGCGTGGCTCCCTGAGCGTGTCAGCGGGGTGAGCTGAGAAACCAAACAGCAGCGTGAGCACTGAGCAGCAGATAGACGGAGACAGAGACTCGAGACAGTGCCAGTGTGTGTTCTGTCTCTCTCTCTCACATACACACACACACACACACATGCACGGGAGCGACCGAGAGCTTTCTCTGGAAGAGCATCTCTGATCGTGCGCGCAAGGAGGAGAGAGTGTGTGTCGGCGTTTCTGATGCCAGAGAGGTAAACACAAACACACACACACACACACACACACACACACACACTCGGGCTTGAGGACACGTATGGACGCGTTCGTGTGACTTATGGACAGACGCGAGGAGGAGACGGCGAGCAGGAGACAGATGAGGACGCAGCCGTCACACTCCAGACCTGGGTGAGTGAACTTCACACACACACACACACACACTCTCACACACACACACACGCAGGTGAACCCTGGAGCCGCGCAACCTGTGGAGCGCGTGGGCTGCGAACACTGAGCTTATGCAACATTAGTTGGAGGTTTTGCTTTTGCGCGTCGCTTTCATCCTGAATGTTGAGGAGCATTGAAAGTTTAGTTCGGATGAAGTGAGCGGCGCTCATCCTACACTGCAACAAATGATTTTCTTACTTAGTATTTTTGTCTTGTTTTCTAGTATAAATATCTAAACATTACTGAATCAAGATGCATTTACTTGACCGGTAAAATGACTTAAGTATTGTTTTTTTTTTTAAAAGGATCAAAATGTTGTTAGTTTTTGCTTTAAACGAGCATAAATATCTGCCAGTGGAGTAAGAAAAGTAATCATAATTCAAAGGCTAAACAAGGTTATTTTTCTTACCCCATTGGCAGATATTTTTGCTCCTTTAAAGCAAAAACTAACATTTTTATTCTTTTTTTTTTTTTTTTAAGAAAAGACTTAAAATCTTAAGTCATTTTACCTGTGAAGTAAATGCATCTTGATTCAAGAATGTTTAGATATTTGTTCTAGAAAACAAGACAAAAATGCTAAGTAAGAAAATCATTTTTTGCAGTGTGACTGTGTGAGATGCTGGTCAGTCCTGCATTATGGCTTTTTATTTTGACACACTGTATTGACGAGGCTTTTTGAAGGCTTGAGTTCCAGGGACTCGTGTTCCTGCGTAGTCTTGACATCTGTCTCTCTTTCTGTCCTGTCTATAGTTCCACCATCTTTATTGTAGTTCTGAATAGAAATGCAGACTTGTTTTAAAGACAAGTGTGCCGCTAAATGTGTTTAAAATAGTTTTCTTAATGTTTGTATCACATATTGACTCAATTGGCTTATTCTGAAAAAAATCTGATTTCTAGAAAACTGTGTGTGTCTGTGTGTGTGTGTGTGTGTGTGTGTGTGTGTCTGTCTGTGTGTGTGTGTGTGTGTGTTTCTGTGTCTGTGTCTGTGTCTGAATAAAAGCAAATGCACACTGCAAGACAGAATGTCGTCACTCACATTTCATGACCAGATTGTAAAATGTAATTTGCACACAAGCTTGTGTACATGGCAATGCAGTGATGTCAACAAATAAGCAAGGGCTTTGCATCGTTTTTGCACTGATTTGCAAAAGACTAAAAGATAAGTAGCATTTGTAAACAGGTTGACTCAATTGGCATAACCTGATTAAGGAAAATTCAGATTTTTAAAAAACTGAATAAAAGCAAATGCATGCTACAAGACAGAAGGTCGTCGCTTGGCGCATGTTTCATGACCAGATTGTATCGACTCAAAATTAATTTTCACATAAACCTGTGTAAATGGCAATGCATTGACAGCAACAAATAATGTGGAGGAAGGGTTTCGCATCATTTTGCACTAATTTGCCAAGAATAATAAAAGATAAACACCAGCTGTATCAGGTTGACTCAATTGGCATTACCATGAATTTTTCATGAAGATAAAGAAAAATTCATGTTTCTAGAAATCGGAACAAAAGAAAACACACACTACAAGACAAAAGGTCATCGCCGTTTGCATAATTTAAGACCAGATTGTATTGTTTAAAAATTAATTCCCACACTCGCTTGACATGGCAGTGCATTGATATCAACAGAGCTTTGCATCATTTTTGTACCGATTTGCACACAATAAAAGGTAAAGTATCAAAAAGATAAAATAAATAAATATAAAAATTAAATAAAAAGATAAAAACTGCCTGAAAATATGAGTCTTGTAGTGTGTGTTCTGCATAAGGTGTATTAATCAGTTCTATGTCTTGTAAACATTCATCTCTTTATATTTATGCATCAGTGGTGTGTGTTGGACTTCTGAAATGACCCTCTCTGCTTTTGTTTTTGTTTTTTCAGTCCAGAATATGTATATCATAATTTATTCAAATATTCATACATAGTTTCCAGGTTAAAGGCATGGAAATTTCGGTTTTCGTTGTAATTTTAGTTGTTTTTTTTTTTTTGTTTTTTTTTTATATATAGTTATAAATATATATTTTTTTTATATATATATTTAATAATTTAGTTGTTTTTGTCATTTTCTTTTATTTAATGTCTATAATTTTATTAATATTTAAATTAATTTTATTTTCATATTTTCTGTTTTTAATTTAATTTATTCTTAGTAATTTTGTTGTATTTTATATATTTGTAAATATGTATACGATTTGTATTCATATTTTGCATTTGTATTTTCTGTTTTGATTTTTTTTTTGCTATTTTAGTCATTTTGATTTTTTTTTATAAGTTTTTGTTTTTTAAAATGTCTTTATAGTTTTTATTCATATCTTGAATTCGTTTTTTTATTTTCTGTTTTTGCTTCAGTTTTAGTTATTTTGTTGTGTGTTTTTGATATTTGATAGTATTGATATTTTATGTTCTTTTTTTTTATTTTAGAGTTGTTTTAATTTAGTCTGTCCATTTCCTCTGGATGTACCCATGTGATTAATCAGTGGAACTGAATTTCAAGGCATTTGCACTGATTTTTACTGTAAAGCTGGTTTGAAGCTATTTGTATTGTATAAATCACTATATAAATACAATTATCTTGACGTGATGGAAAGATAATTGGCTAGTCATAGCACAATAGAGGCACTGCTTCCTCTCTGGTATTTCTCCATTCCGCCTTCACATTCACAGCATTATTTAAGATCTCTATGAGTACACAGTGAGCTCAGTCTGAAACTAAAGAAAATGAGTGCTTTAAACACTATTCAGTCTATTCAGTTTTTGTACTGTTGATTAATTTTTGAGCCGCTGCTTGACCACCTCCTCTGAGAAAACACCCACAAATGAATGTAATTATGAGTGATATGAAGCACCCCAGATGAATGTTTCATTGCTCTGAGATTTGTGTTTCAAAGTGTGGAAGATCTTAGTTAAGCTTCAATTAGATTTCAACTTTGTCTTAAATGTTTTCCCTAAAATTCCTCAGGAGAAATAAAAACAGACTCAAATGAGTCAGTAGTTGTTATTCAGTAGGAGTAGCTGCTCTGATCATTTGATGAGAAATGTTTGAGCTCATATTGAGATATTGCAGACTTTGAGATGTTAAGCACTGTGTGAGACATTGTTGAGATCTCTTCTGAAACTCAACAACAAAGGCTGCGCCATGAATCGTATTATAATCAATGGTCATTGGTCACTATTTCTGCTTCTCTTGATTTATTAAGCATACTCGCCTGCTGGTTATTTATCCTGAAAAATGTTTCATTTTAATCAAAATTTGGCATCTTGCATTGGTGAGAATCTTCCACAAGATTTCAAGGTTGTGGTTGCCAGATTTCAAGAGTTTCAATCCCCCAGAGCTTTTTTCATAAATTGATACATTTTCTGCCCAGTGGTTTACTTTCTTTTGGCAACCTGGCAACGCACTCGCTCTCTCTACATTATGGAAAAATCGCTGATGACCTGAAAAAAAAAAAAAACACTGTGTAAGTTGGAGTTTACCGATCTCTATTGAGGATATTCTGCTCAAATAAAAGTGCAGTGCAGTCTGTTTTCTGGCATGCAGTCGTTTGCGCTGTTTGCAGCAATTAAGAGTGCCTTTACTTGACAATGATGTACTAAAAATGTCATTTTTTTCCTTTGCATTTTCGAAAAGTTTGCAACAATCCCTGTTCACACAGATCCAGCAAAAATGACTAAATACACTATTGGGTCATTCTGTGTCAAATCAACCAAATTTCAGAAACTTCCCCGGCTCAAATTTTTGATTTTGCTTATATTTTTTCTAAAGAAAGATAAACATGTATAGTGATGAAAGCCAAAATATTAAATGTCATGGATGAATATTTACAGAGTAATCCACTATTTTGTAGAGGGGGG
>NW_015661398.1:175271-176086 GCF_001515625.1 Sinocyclocheilus rhinocerous | reverse complement strand
TGAGCTCAAAAAATGACTTCAGAAAGATGGCAGCATCATTATTTTATTTTTACACAGAGATTGGTAGGTCTGTTAGTAAAATCTGTTGACTTTAGCAATCTTTGTTGCATTATGTGTCAATGGTGACCATTCAAAAATGGGGAAAGAGCACTTTTCAATTTTTTTCTCCAAAGTTTGCATGCCTGTAACTCAAGAAGTATTAAAGATATCTTAAAGCCCTTTTAGATATTGGGGCTTAACAAACGTTCCTTTTGGCATCTTCATTTTTAAGGCCCTATATGGTTCAGTTCCAGAAATATTGGAAATTTAATATGGCTCCAGGAGTAAATCGTTAAAATGTATACATTTTCAGTGGCCAAAAGCCAAATGTGGGTCACTGCAAAAAATATGATACTACTTGTCTTTTAAAGGGGAATGTCGATAATATTATATGACACTCAAAATAATATTTATGACACAGGTATGTCCTATAAAATTGTTTTGACAGAGGGAAACAAGATGCATTTCTACTTTCAACATTACTTATTCTTCAGACATTCCGCTTTAAATAAAATAAGTATCGGCTGTATACAAATTGATCAACATTTGGTTTTCGACCACTGAAAATGGGTAATATTCAACAATTTGAATATGGAGCCTCATTGACAACCCCATATCTCTGGGACTGAACGATATAGGGTCTTAAAAATAAAGACGCCTAAAGGAACGTTTGTTAAGCCCCAATATCTAAAAGGGATTTAAGATATCTTTAATACTTCTTGAGTTACAGGCATGCAAACTTTGGAGAAAAAACTTGAAAAGTGCTCTTTCCCCAT
>NW_015661398.1:167111-174442 GCF_001515625.1 Sinocyclocheilus rhinocerous | reverse complement strand
AAAATCTCCCGGGCTCAAATTTTAGATTTTGCTAATATTTTTTTCTGAAGAAAGACAGACATGTATAGTGATGAAATCCAAAATATGAAATGCCATGGATGAATATTTACTGAGTAATCCACTATTTTGTAGAGGGGGGTCAAAATGGCAATTTTCACTAGAGATTCAGAGCCAAATTACAGGGGGGTAAACATGACTTCAGAAAGATGGCAGCATCATTATTTTATTTTTACACAGAGATTGGTAGGTCTGTTAGTAAAATCTGTTGTCTTTAGCAATCTTTGTTGCATTATGTGCCAATGGTGACCATTCAAAAATGGGGAAAGAGCACTTTTCAATTTTTTTCTCCAAAGTTTGCATGCCTGTAACTCAAGAAGTATTAAAGATATCTTAAAGCCCTTTTAGATATTGGGGCTTAACAAACGTTCCTTTTGGCATCTTCATTTTTAAGGCCCTATATGGTTCAGTTCCAGAAATATTGGAAATTTAATATGGCTCCAGGAGTAAATCGTTAAAATGTATACATTTTCAGTGGCCAAAAGCCAAATGTGGGTCACTGCAAAAAATATGATACTACTTGTCTTTTAAAGGGGAATGTCGATAATATTATATGACACTCAAAATAATATTTATGACACAGGTATGTCCTATAAAATTGTTTTGACAGAGGGAAACAAGATGCATCAACATTACTAACATTACTTATTCTTCAGACATTCCGCTTTAAATAAAATAAGTATCGGCTGTATACAAAATTTGGTTTTTTTGGTTTTCGACCACTGAAAATGGGTAATATTCAACAATTTGAATATGGAGCCTCATTGACAACCCCATATCTCTGGGACTGAACGATATAGGGTCTTAAAAATAAAGACGCCTAAAGGAACGTTTGTTAAGCCCCAATATCTAAAAGGGATTTAAGATATCTTTAATACTTCTTGAGTTACAGGCATGCAAACTTTGGAGAAAAAACTTGAAAAGTGCTCTTTCCCCATTTTTGAATGGTCACCATTGGCACATAATGCAACAAAGATTGCTAAAGACAACAGATTTTACTAACAGACCTACCAATCTCTGTGTAAAAATAAAATAATGATGCTACCATCTCTCTGAAGTAATTTTTAACCCCCTGTAATTTGACTCTGAATCTCAGGTGAAAATTGCAATTTTGACCCCCCTCTACAAAATAGTGGATTACTCAGTAAATATTCATCCATGACATTTAATATTTTGGCTTTCATCACTATACATGTCTATCTTTCTTCATACAAAAGATTAGCAAAATAAAAAATTTGAACCGGGGACCTCTTGTTGAGTTGACACGGAATGACCCTATTGTGGTTTAAAAGTACAAGACTAAACACATAATACACATGCACATGACGCTTTCCCAAATTAGCATTTTTGAAGGTTACGCAGAAACGATAATTGTATCGTTTTCAAAAACGTGCACTTTGAAGCTTGTTTTTCAAAGTTTGCGGTTTGTTTTTTTTGCAAATAACTTAAAAGGCTGTATTATGCAACCCAGGCCAGTAGTTAGCAATGTCACATTGTAAAGAAACACTGCGTGAACACAAGACGCATGCACATGAAGAGTTCCGTTTTGAAAAGTACCATTTGAAATTTTCTTTTAAAATGAGCATTTGTTAACAGGCTCCTATGTGTAGGTTCAGTAATTTCACTTTAATGGAAATGAATAGGTTCTTTTCATTGCCGTTAAAGTGAAATAACTGAATGTTAACAGAAACCTGAGAAAAATGCTAATTTTAGAAGAAAATTTTTGTAGTTTACATGGAGATGGTAATGGTATTGTTTTCAAAAACGTGTCGTGCACTCTGAAATGCATTTTTTTTTTAGCAAAAATAATCATGCATATGAGATTACTGGAGTCTGATTATTTTTCTAGAGTCAGAAAAGGCAAGCAACTCTATTCTAGCATTCGGGATTTAAGTTCACTGTGAAGGATGCGTGCAATGCTAGGTTTAGGAACATAGCTTATGATATGTGTGCACTTTATGTAAAAAATTGCAATCAGTGACGCTACACAGAAATATGTGCATTTATATTCTGTGCATTGAAATCATGCAAGCACAGTACGTGAGATATGAGCTTATGTATGTGTATGTGTGCATGCACAACGTGTTATCTGCCTCTCCCCCGTTCACAAGCCAGGCCATTATAATGGAAAGTGCTTTTGACAGGCGCGTTATCGTGTTGCCCAGGGCAATGAGGGTTTTAAACAGGCTACAATCTCAAACCGCGAGAAAGATGGGGGATGGAGAGATGGAAAGAGAAATCCAGCTATAATAATATATAATATATGGCTGTTTCCGTGTCCATTTGAATCAAACAGGCTTGTTCCTTCACACTGGCCAGTTAATTTATGCCGTAATCAAGCAAAAGACCAAAGGAATCAAACAAAATCATCTTGATAATGGCTGAATGAGCCGGTCCGCCGGGTTGACGATTATGATTAAAACTAGTGAATTAGAATAATTGCATTGTTTGTGCTGATTAGACTGCAGATGATTTTCTGTGGGATGCATGCTTTTGATTAAGCGCTCATTTGCATATGTTAGACGTATGTTGAATTTTAAATTAGCTGTGTTATTTACTGTTACTATTGCTCATACTTGAACAAACAATCCTTAACCCTAAATGACACCATTAGTGATTACTTAAATAGGTGAAAAGATGCCTTTTGCATGTTGTGCATCTTTGTCCATTTCTGATGTATTTCCGGTCTGGGCATCCTAAAACGGAAAGGCAGTGTTCCTGTATCCAACAATTCGCCCGTTTGGCATCAGCGCTAATGAACCCAAAGTGGCGCTGCCATTTGTTTTTACGGTTTGATTTTGTAGCCTGATGAGAAACGGAACGCACTTGACAGAGATACAAAGTAGCAACAGGAAATGCCATTTCATATGTTTTTGGTACTTTCCTCTTTCATTAGTGGTGTGTTGACACATAATTAGAGAACACAATAGTGTTTTTATTTGGCGTGTTTCTTTAAATGGTCCCAGAGGAAGATTTCGTTGCTCAGAGGTTGCTCGTTTAAAGCTCAGGGAACTTAATGGAGTTCTTAGTTGAGATTCTCCTAAAACCTCCTTTAGGAAATAAAACCGTGCCAAATGAGCCAATAGTTATAAGAGTATAGTGCTATAAAATTAATATAGAGAGCTGCTCAGATCATTTAAACGAGAGAAATGTTTGAGATCGTATTGATGGCTTTTTACTGCAAACTTCAGTAGCTTGGCAAATCTGAGCACAGTTTGAGACGTTCTTGAGATCTTGTGAGAACATAATGAGGTTTTTTTTTTTGCTCTAGAGCAGGGAGTTCCAACCTTTTTTTTTTTTTTTTTTGTCAACCCAAACCCCTTTAAGCTAAAATATCCCCCTGTTATTTCAATAATTTAACAACAGGTTCACATTAAAATATGTCTAAAATCTGTTTTTGTCAGATAACATGCATGTAAACATTTTTTTTATTTTTTTATAAAATGTTTGAATATTTTATTTTTAGTTAAAATGTAATTAATTTTCACATTTATTAGATTTTAATTTTAATTTTCCATTTTATAATTTATTTTATTATCTCAATTTAAAAACAATATTGGGTTATTATCTCAATTTAAAAACAACCACCCTCTACAAAATAGTGGATTACTCCGTAAATATTCATCCATGACATTTAATATTTTGGCTTTCATCACTATACATGTTTATCTTTCTTCAGAAAAAATATTAGCAAAATCAAATATTTGAGCCGGGGACCTCTGATTGAGTTGACACGGAATGACCCTATTTGTCTAATGTCAGTTGTTTTCAGATGACGTGCATGTTAACAGAAAATATTTTATTTTGTAAATAATATTTATAAAATATTTAAACAATTTTTAGTTAATTTATTTAACATTTTTTATTTTAAAGTTCCATGTTATGATTGAATTAATTTTATTAATTTAATTTAACAACACGTTCACATGATAATATTTCTCTGTCAGTTGTTGTCAGATGACATGCATGTAAACAAATCAAATATTTTATTTAATTTTTTTAATAATATTTATAAAATATTTAAATTTTTTAAAACTATTTTTAAGTTTAAAAAGTAAGTTTATTTAAAAATGATTTATTTAAATTTTCGGTTTTAAATATTTCTTTTTTATTAACTCGTGACCCCTACACTCTAAAAAAATGCTGGGTTATTTGGCAACCCAGCGCTGGGTAAATATTGGACAGAACACATGCCGAGTTATTGTGTTTAAACTGGTTGGGTTAAATGTTTTACCCAAATGCTGGGTTGTTTTATTTAAGTCAACTATTGTTTAAACAATACTATATTGCTGGCTTAAAATAGGCTGGAAATTAAAAATCCCACACAGAATTACTTGAGGCAGCAGCAATAATCAAAATATAAACATTTATTATTAAGCAAGAACACCCATGGACAAAAATATAAGACAAATTGAATTTATTTGGGCGAAAACAGCATAATTTACAATATTACATGCATTTAAACTCATTTAACAAGCATTATAGAAAAATTAGTTTTTAGTGTGTTATGCAATTTTTCAGTTAATGTTATGCAAGACAAAAGGTGTTTCCATCGTGCGAAACGACCGCTGCTGACTGACATCTCGTCCTTGTATGTTGCGTTGCGTAAAATAATATAATTTACAGCAGTAGTAAAGACTTTATAAATGAAATAAAATAGACATAAACCTTTATTTCGCTCGTGACTACTACTGTATGTCTAATATTTAATGTTTGCATCATTGGCTGAAAGCTGCTGTTGTTTTTACAGAACATTTATAGTTAAAAATAGTTTACTTGTGTTATACCTTAAGTCATTTTGAATTTGAATTACCTTGACTTTCTGAACATATAATATGCATAAGATACGTTTGTACGTTCATGCATCTTTTCTGCAAAGATATATTTAACAAGTGATTTGTTTAACATTTACATCATGTTGACAACTTCATGTGTGGTGGAATAGAATTTTCTTTAACTAGAGGGTTAATAAAGAATAAGTTACTTGAATCATGTTGTAGTTACATTTTCAAATTGACTAGTTAAAAATCGTAAAAAATCGAGAATCGTTTAAATGTTCTAAAAAAAATCTAGATACAAATTTTTTGCCAAATCGCCCAGATTGACCCAGCCACTAACCCAACGGCTGGGTAACACAAAAACTACCTAACATATAACCCAGCACGCTAAACCCAGCATGTGGGTAGAAAAAATAACCCAGCATTTAAAAAAAAATAAAAATAAAAATGACAGCACAGAAAAACTACCCAGCACCTGGGTAAAAATATTAAAAATAACCCAATAAAATGACCCAACAGCCTGAACCCAGCATTTGGGTTAAAAATTACCCAGCATTTTTTAGAGTGTATACATAGGTTTTTCACAAACTGTAGTTTGGGAAAAACCTTATCAAACAATTAGGATATTAAAGAGATTGCATCCCATTTTTCCCCTTTCTTTTTGTATGTGATCTTTTTTTTTCTTGTAGTAAAGGATTCAAAAAGATGCATATGATAATACACTCTAAAAAATGCTGGGTTAAATACAACCCAGTGCTGGGTAAAATATGGACAAACCCAGCAATTGGGTTGTTTTGACCCAGCGGTTGGGTTAAATGTTTAACCCAACCTTCTGGGTAGTAACCCAACCGCTGGGTCAAAACAACCCAACTGCTGGGTTTGTCCATATTTTACCCAGCACTGGGTTGTATTTAACCCAGCATTTTTTAGAGTGTACAGGAATTGCTGCGAGTTTTATGTATATTTATAGAAACTGCATGTACAACAGTGTGATTCTGTAGCTGCAGTGTTAAACAGCTCCTCTGACACCCTCGTCCCATTAGAACTCATGCCAGAATAATAGAACTGACATGTAGAATTATGAGATTTCTATTATAAGACAGAGACTGTCTGATATCTGACTGATGAGATGAAGAGAGAGCGGCTTTATGAATAAGTCATTTTGTAAAAACTCAGGCTAATAGACCACAAGAGAGGAATATTAGCTGGTTTAAAAATGCGCTCAGTCAGAAAGTTTTCAGCATGTGGGTAGAAAAAATAACCCAGCATTTAAAAAAAAATAAAAATAAAAATGACAGCACAGAAAAACTACCCAGCACCTGGGTAAAAATATTAAAAATAACCCAATAAAATGACCCAACAGCCTGAACCCAGCATTTGGGTTAAAAATTACCCAGCATTTTTTAGAGTGTATACATAGGTTTTTCACAAACTGTAGTTTGGGAAAAACCTTATCAAACAATTAGGATATTAAAGAGATTGCATCCCATTTTTCCCCTTTCTTTTTGTATGTGATCTTTTTTTTTCTTGTAGTAAAGTGATAATAATCAGAAATGTTTCTTGAGCAGCAAATCAAGCATATTAGAATGATTTCTTTTCTGAAGACTGGAGTAATGATGCTGAAAATACAGCTTTGATCACAGAAATAAATGACAGTTTAACAGGTTTTAACATAGAAAACAGCTATTTTAAATTGTAAAAATATTTCACTGTTTTGACTGTATTTTTGATCAAATAAATGCAGCTTTGATGAGCAGAAGAGACCTGGAAAGGTTTTTTTTCCCCTCTTTTGCTCAACACAGCAGACATGAATGATGAACAAAGAGAAAGCCAGATTTATTACTGAAGGATAAATTGAATTGCAGTCATATCAGTGTAGCCCAAAGCTTCTTAACTTCATTAAGGAGATAGATGCGCATGTCCGTTCAACACAGGAAATTCAACAGGTTTCTCATTTAACCCAAAGACAAATATAAACTGACCTTGTGGGTGAAAACGGTAATCATCATTCATCTCTTCTGGACGTCGCGGAGGGCGGCTGTACTTGTTTATGAGATAATTACATCAGTGATTCGTTTAAGTGCCGAGGAAATTCTCACAAGAGTCCTCGTGTTGCTTTGAGCTAATTATGACGGCAGCTTCAAAAGTTTGACCGTGAGGTCCGGTTTGGATCCGCTTGCTTCAGTCCGTCTCTCGAAGTTTTCATGAGTTACATGAGCTTGTTTGGAAATTAAAGCTCAATTCCTGAGTTTAAATTGAATTTGATTTGAGGTAGAAAACAGGAATCTGAATTGCAGTGTAAGGAAATAGAAATTGATAGATAGATAGATAGACCTACAGATATATTGATTGATTGATAGATAGATAGATAGATAGACAGATGGACGGATGGATAGATAGATAGATGGACGGATGGATAGATAGATAGATGGACAGATGGATGGACTGATAGATAGATAGATAGATAGATAGATAGATAGATAGATAGATAGATAG
>NW_015661398.1:162186-166659 GCF_001515625.1 Sinocyclocheilus rhinocerous | reverse complement strand
TGGATGGATGGATGGACGGATAGATAGATAGATAGATAGATAGACCTACAGATATAATGATTGATAGATAGATAGATAGATAGATAGACCTACAGATATATTGATTGATTGATAGATAGATAGATGGGTGGATGGAAGGATAGATAGATGGATATAAGGATAAATAGATAGATGATTGGATTGAGGGATGATAGAAAAATAGAAAGATGGATGGATAAATGGATAGATAGAACAATATTTATTTATTTATCCTATATTTTTCCAGGAAGGTCCAATTGAGATTAAAAGAAATCTCTTCTTCCTGGGAGTCCTGGCATAATACTTGGATAGATGAATGATAGAACAATAGATGGTATAGATGGATAAATGGATAGATAGAACAATGGATAGATGGATGATTGATAGAACAATAGATGATAAATGGATAAAACGATTGATGGTTGGATAAATGGACAGAACGATGGATAGATGATGGATGGATGGATGGATGTATGGAAAGATGGATGATGGATAGAATGATAGGTGGATAAATGGATAGAACAATGGATGGATGGATAGATAGAAAGATGTATGGATGGATAAATGAATAGAACAATGGATAGATAGAATGATGAATGGATAGATAGAAAGATAGATAGATGATGGATGGATAGATGATAGAACGATGGATGGATGGAAAGATGAATGGATAGATAGAAAGATAGATGGATGGATGGACAGATGATAGAACGATGGATGGATGGAAAGATGGATGATGGATAGAATGATATATGGATTTCCCAGAATGCAGTGCCTGTGTTGAATTTCTTTGAATAGCAGTTCAGTAAGTAACTTCTGTAATTCCTCTTCAAATTCCAAACCCTGAATTAAAATGCAGCCGGTTCTTCAGTTCTGTGTCTGTCCATCAGTATGAAGGTGTGTGGTCCTGATGTAGTGAAAGCTGCTCTCTAAACCTCATCTGAACCCTGCTTTAACTCTGTTTTCTCTCTGGGACCCAGAGTGTCTGATTCAGATCAAACATGCATCTGAAATCACATTTCCTCACATTTGATGCACAGAATCCAATGCTTTTCTCCATTAAATCATTCCCTGCCCAATTATTACATCTATTTAAAGATGCATTTGGCAGATGACGTTTCTTTGCATATTCTTAGAGATTCCGTGTCTCATTTATTAGACAATAGGGTTTTTTTAGATTCTGAAACAGATGTGAGGTGTAAATGACCCTCTTTCTCTGCCCGGCCGTAAATCTGAACACAATCTCACTCTGTCATATGACTCTTATCAATATTGCATTTTAATTAACGATTTCCAGATCAAACGGGCAGCTGCTGTGTGGAACTCGATCGATGCAGAGGAAATTACAGACCCGTGTTCACGTTATGGCTTGAATCCAGGGTTTATGTCTGAAAGATTTATTAAATTGATTAAAGTTTGATTACTGCCCTAAAATAGCTCGGCCAGTATTAGAATGGCTATTTTGGCCTCGTATCAAAATGACTTTCCATTCTTTCATGAAACTGTACAGAAAATGTCTGGTATCTTGAGACTTTGTGTTATTTTTTTGGATGCTGTGATTGTTTTGATTGTAAATATGGCGGCTGGTGATGATGCTGAGCTTGCAAACTATTTGGACTAAAGAAAAAAACTATGAATTGTTTTTGTGTGCATCACTGTGCATGATTGTGGCTGTTTAGAATGATATTTGTATTATTTCTGTAATGTTATTTTGCATAGAGTGCAGTACACACACTTCCTTTAAACATTTGAATTAAATGTGATGAGGTCATGTGACCAATTTGTTGTCATGTAGTTTCACAATTTTTTAAAAATTACATCATCTTAAAAAAAATCCTGCGAATTTGCAAAAAAAAGCATAATATTACCTAATTTGATGATGTTGAGTTTATAAAATCAATAAAAACTTTTCATCTGTTTTTTCACAAAATAACTCACTATGTATGTATGTATGTATGTATGTATGTATCAGCTTTAATGCACTTATCAAAGTAACAAAAGCAGTCAAATGTCTAAAGTTTCAGTTTTAATGACAAAAAGAAGAATTTAAGATGTGTCATTTAATTATGCATAGTTAAATGGAAGCTTATTTCCGTCATAGGATTAAAAAATGAAAAAGTAATTGCAACTTTTATCTTTTTTCTATTATTTTTTTTTCTAGCAATTCTGTGATAAATTTGTGAATTTTAGAATTGAGTTTAAATCTCAAAACTCATTAACAAAAAGCATTACGAGAAAAAAGAATTGTGAGGGGGAAAAGTCACAAATACGTTTTTTATTTTTCATTTCGATGTGGAAAAAACCCCAGAAGATGTAAACTTCTTAAAGAAAAAAAAGACGCGGAAAGCGGAGGAACAGACAAACCGATTCAATTGAGTGAGTCATGTACGCTGGAACCGCTCCTATTGATTCAAACTCGTGACTTCGATCATTCAGTTCAAGCGATTCACTAGCAAAAAAAAAAACAGATCAGAAGAGCACATTTCGACATCGCCTGTAATGATTTTAAAAAGCACGTATAGTAATGGGTGAAACTGAGCTTTTGGAAACTCCCAATCGGTTAAACCATTGCGTCGCAAAATGATTCACTGTTTAGAAGCACTCCAGTCGGATCGCGAATCATTTGATTTAGGTCGGGACTTCGGAGCGGGTTTGCGAATCATTTCGCTAAGTGTATGATTCATGATCCGTGCTCTGAAGTCCCGATCTGAAATTATTATTTGCGAATCATTATTCAGATGGGACTTTGAAGCGCAGACCGCGAATCGTGAATCATTTGATTCAGATCGGAACTTCGGAGCGCGTATCACAAATCTTTTTTTCTGGTTTCTTTTTTTTTTATCAAACCCTACAAAAATCAAATCATTAAGAGAATACAGTTATAAAAAGAAAACAAAGAATAAAGAAACAAAGTATACACAAATACAAATCCCTTAAGAAAATTAACCATAGTTTTAAAAGGTTTTTTTTTTGTAGTAGTAAAACCATGGTTAATTGAATAAATGTTTATATATGTGAAATTTAGCTAGCAGGAAACACATATTAATATGTTATATTAAGTGATATTTTCCTATATTCTCTTTTGAGTACTTAAACAATCCAAAGAAAACATCTTTAAAACAGAAAGAAAAGTCACTTACTGTGTGTACATTATTGCCAAACAAGTGTATACTATGCAGTGCACTAGTATTCATTGCTAACTTACTGCCACTAGCAGTTTCTTATTGGCCCAGGTGGACCAATCAATTACATTAATTGGATAATTATGTATTGAGAATGTCCGTCCTCGCCCGCTCCTGCAGTTTCATCAATAACAGTGTGCAGTTTATTTGCAAGCCAGTAAATGTAAATGTGTGTTATATACTAACGGCTGCAGGGCTCAAATGAAGTGCATACTGTAAATGCTTGTGTGTATTTAAAGCAATATTCTGGCTAGCTTTCATCTTAATTTCTATGTGCCACATCTGTCGTCTGCTGTTGCTTCCGATATCCAATAATATCCCAAATCCAATAATATAGTGAAAGTTTAGCAAGTGTGGGGAACATAACAAAAATCTATTTCAAATATGAAACTCACACTTTTTCAAAAGTATAAGCATAACATTTCATTTATGCATTTGACAGACATTGTTTAGGGCTCGATTTGGGGGAAAAAATTGTGATTGCAGATTAAAAAAAGAAAAAGAATAATAGGAAATGTTAATATTGACATTATTATTCATAATAATAATAATAATAATAATAAATTTAATTAAAAAAATATTATAATAATAATATATAATAATATATCATTATAATTTACATCACAGCTGTTAAATTACCTGTTTGTTTTAATTTATTCATTTTCAAACGTTAACCCATCAAACATTTATTTTGATTGGAACCACATGAGCTTCTCTTCCCACAAAAATATTGTGCAGCACAACTGTTTTCAACATTGATAATAATCAGAAATGTTTCTTGAGCAGCAAATCAGCATATTAGAATGATTTCTGAAGATCATGTGACACTGAAGACTGGAGTAATGATGCTGAAAATACAGCTGCGCATCACAGAAATAAATTACAGTTTAACAGATATTCACGAAGAAAACAGTATTTTACAGTATTTTTGATCAAATAAATGCAGCCTTGATAAGCAGAAGAGACTCTGCACATGCTGATTCTCTGCGGTTCCTGCTAGTGAAAGCAGATGGTGATATTTTAACAGTCATTGTTTGACTAATTAATCTCTGTCACTCTGTCACGAATATTTGTGACTTTCTGAAGCACTCTTTATGAATCTCTGCTGCGCTCTGAGAAATGCAAATGAGGGTCAAACTCTCAACTAGAAGCTGTAGATGAGTGTGTGTGTGTGTGCGTGCGTGTGTGTGCGTGCGTGTGTGTGTGTGCGTGTGTGTGTGCGCGTGTGCGTTTGAGTGTGTGTGTGTGTGTGTGTGAGTGAGTGTGTGTGTGC
>NW_015661398.1:159478-161598 GCF_001515625.1 Sinocyclocheilus rhinocerous | reverse complement strand
GTGTGTGTGTGTGTGGGTGTGTGTGTGTTGCACATGTTGTAACGGTGAGCGTTTGTGTGCCGTTTTGACAGAGGTTCATCAAAGACGGTGCCATATAGTGAAATACTATGGCAACAGGAGTGTTGGGTGTAATGAAAGGCGACTGGCACAGAGACGCTGGCACGGCTCCATCATACAGACTCATGTTCTACAAGACACACTGTTACCTGCCAGTGTCACGCGTGTGAAACACTGCTGTCTTACGCTGCTGTCATACGCTGCTGTCATACGCTGATGTCAAGCCTTTGTCATTCACTATGACATCAGTCAGTATGTAGTGAGCACAAACTCAGGCACTGGCTCATCCATGATACCTGAGTTAACTATGTGTTTTATATTTGTGACATAAAAAAGTATAATACTGTATTTAAAGTGATTTCAACCGAAAAAAAAAAATTTCAAACCTGTATGATATATATATGGTAACACTTTATTTTAGGGTCTCTTAACTAGTTGCTTATTAGCATGCATATTACTAGAATATTAGCCATTTATAAGCACAAATTAAGCACATATTAATGCCTTATTCTACATGACCTTATTCTACAGCCCTAATCCCAACCAATACCTAAACTTAACAACTACCTTACTAACTATTAAAAAGCAGCAAATTAGGAGTTTGAGGGAAAATTCGTAGTTAATAGTGAATAAGTGTTCCCTATTCTAAAGTGTTACCATATATATATATATATATATATATATACATCATGGAATGTTGCAATAAGTTTTCAAATGTACAATGAATGTAAGCATACATAAGACATGAAATACATTTATTTTTCATGTAACATGAAAAAGGATGTGAAATACAACTTAAAATACTCCTCAAAATGGCAAACCTAATAAAATATGAAATGAAATACACCTTAAAAACAATATTTTAAAAAAATCAATATATTAAATAATTAAATGCATGATGAAATTCTGCAATAAAAGAAAGTGCAAAAAATGTAAGAATGAATAAACAAATAAATATATTTTTATGCAACATGAAAAACACATCTAAAAATGAAATGCACCTTAAAATAATATGAAACAAATAAATGTATCACAAAATAATTGAAAGCATAATGAAATGTTGGGAAGAGTACAATGAATAATTAGGCATGAAATGCATTTATTTTATTTTCCATCGTGTTTTCCTTCCTTTAACTCATTCTGTGAAGTTTGTTTGACCCACAGATGCTTTCATATCTTCATATCTCTCGAGGCAGTGACAGTTTTCATTTCAAGGCGTATATCATGTCATATTTCAGTTCATTTTTCATGTTACATACATTTCACATTCAATTTATTTATCCGTACTCACTTTTCATTAGGCTTACGTTTATTGATTCCAAGATTTCATTATATATTCAATTGCTTTGTGATATATTGATTTGTTTTGTATTGTCTCCTTAAAGGCGTTTTATGAGTTTTTAGGTGGTATTTTTCAGTCCTTTTTAATGTTAAATGAAAAATAAATACAAATATTGCATGTCTTATTTATTGTATAAATTGTACTTTTATTTATTCCATGACATATTTAATAATTGCATTATTTATTTATTTAATTTAGTCTGTAAATCACTCCAGACAGCATTGACTTTCATTGCATGTTCCACGGAGGACAGAAAGTCACACAGGTTTGGAATGATGTGAGAGTAAATAATGACAGAATGATTTTTGGGTGAAATATGCCTTTAAGTGCCTTTTTCTCTTTCATGCACATTATAGAGAAAAGATCTCTTAAAGGCAGAATGTAAGACTGTTTTATACATTTACATTACATTATGATATTAAATCAAGCAACATCGTCAATATTGCAATCCGTTTTATGAGCTTTTCATTTGGCTGGTAATTTTCCTAATGAGTGTGACATTAGACTAGTTTCACGATCCTTAATTGTTTTGCAATGTTGGAGTTGGTAAATTATTCGTTTCATGAGTCAGTTCAAACTGTCCGTTTCAATGAATCGATTCAAACTGAAAAATATTTGCAAAAGTCTGCTCACCAAGGCTGCATTTATTTGATCAGAAATACAAAATCAAAAGTTGTGAAATATTATTAGAATTTAAAATAGCTGTTTTCTATGTTAATAT
>NW_015661398.1:153155-159128 GCF_001515625.1 Sinocyclocheilus rhinocerous | reverse complement strand
ATATATATATACAGTATATATATATATATATATATATATATATATATATATATACATCATGGAATGTTGCAATAAGTTTTCAAATGTACAATGAATGTAAGCATACATAAGACATGAAATACATTTATTTTTCATGTAACATGAAAAAGGATGTGAAATACAACTTAAAATACTCCTCAAAATGGCAAACCTAATAAAATATGAAATGAAATACACCTTAAAAACAATATTTTAAAAAAATCAATATATTAAATAATTAAATGCATGATGAAATTCTGCAATAAAAGAAAGTGCAAAAAATGTAAGAATGAATAAACAAATAAATATATTTTTATGCAACATGAAAAACACATCTAAAAATGAAATGCACCTTAAAATAATATGAAACAAATAAATGTATCACAAAATAATTGAAAGCATAATGAAATGTTGGGAAGAGTACAATGAATAATTAGGCATGAAATGCATTTATTTTATTTTCCATCGTGTTTTCCTTCCTTTAACTCATTCTGTGAAGTTTGTTTGACCCACAGATGCTTTCATATCTTCATATCTCTCGAGGCAGTGACAGTTTTCATTTCAAGGCGTATATCATGTCATATTTCAGTTCATTTTTCATGTTACATACATACATTTCACATTCAATTTATTTATCCGTACTCACTTTTCATTAGGTTTACGTTTATTGATTCCAACATTTCATTATATATTCAATTGCTTTGTGATATATTGATTTGTTTTGTATTGTCTCCTTAAAGGCGTGTTTTATGAGTTTTTAGGTGGTATTTCAGTCCTTTTTAATGTTAAATGAAAAATAAATACAAATATTGCATGTCTTATTTATTGTATAAATTGTACTTTTATTTATTCCATGACATATTTAATAATTGCATTATTTATTTATTTAATTTAGTCTGTAAATCACTCCAGACAGCATTGACTTTCATTGCATGTTCCACGGAGGACAGAAAGTCACACAGGTTTGGAATGATGTGAGAGTAAATAATGACAGAATGATTTTTGGGTGAAATATGCCTTTAAGTGCCTTTTTCTCTTTCATGCACATTATAGAGAAAAGATCTCTTAAAGGCAGAATGTAAGACTGTTTTATACATTTACATTACATTATGATATTAAATCAAGCAACATCGTCAATATTGCAATCCGTTTTATGAGCTTTTCATTTGGCTGGTAATTTTCCTAATGAGTGTGACATTAGACTAGTTTCACGATCCTTAATTGTTTTGCAATGTTGGAGTTGGTAAATTATTCGTTTCATGAGTCAGTTCAAACTGTCCGTTTCAATGAATCGATTCAAACTGAAAAATATTTGCAAAAGTCTGCTCACCAAGGCTGCATTTATTTGATCAGAAATACAAAATCAAAAGTTGTGAAATATTATTAGAATTTAAAATAGCTGTTTTCTATGTTAATATCTGTTAAACTGTAATTTATTTCTGTGATCAAAGCTGAATTTTCAGCATCAGTCTTCAGTGTCACATGATCTTCAGAAATCATTCTAATATGCTGATTATTATGATTATGCTTATTATTATCAATGTTGAAAACAGTTGTGCTGCACAATATTTTGTGGAAACTGTGATGCATTTTATTTTTCAGGATTCACAGTTGAATAGAAAGTTCAGAAGAACAGCATTTATTAGAAATAGAAACCCACTGTAACATTAGAAATGTCATATATACCGTCACCGTTGATCAATTTAATGCATCCTTGATGAATGAAAAAAATATATATTTTTTTTAAACCTTACCCCAAATTTGTGGATGTGGTAGAGTTAATATATGTTAATGATTTCTGAAGATCATGTGACACTGAAGACTGGCGTAATGATGCTGAAAATACAGCTTTGCGTCAAAGAAATAAATTAATTGTTACAATATACAAAATAGGGCATTGTGTATAACAGAACTAAAAAATATTAATAAAAATAGACATATTCACACAAACAAACCCTTATAAAAATTGCAAAAAAAACAACAACCTAAAATTAAAATGAAAACAGAAAACATAAAAACAAAAACTAATTTAAAATATGATTAGAAACCATAATAATATCCCAGTGATACTAAAATAACACTGTTTATTATTGATTTTTGGAGTAAGTACAAGAAAATACTATTTCAGGCTTTCCACTCAACGTGTTACTTGCCAGAATTTGTGAAATTTGCCAGCAGTTTCTAAGTGAAAATAGTTTCAAAGTAAATCCTACACCAACATTTTTTCAGCGCAGGTGCATTGAATCAGTGCTGGAATATTGTTTATGGTCAGATGTGAGTCTTTGACTGCTTTGATGCACAGTCGAGCACATGATGCAGCTCAGCTGTGTTTCAGAAACGAGCGGTTCATCCGTGCAGAAGTGTGTGCTCTCTTCTCCTCTGCACACACAGTTAGTCCTGTAACTCTGTCCGTTCTGTCTGTGTTTCACTCTCTGACTGATGTGCTGTTACTCCAGTAGTTTGTGTGCATGCATCTCTGTTGTATATGCCTGACGACTCAATTAGACTAAAGAGGCGCCGGCGTTATTTACCCAAACTCGGTCTTTATTTAAAGCTTAAATATTTATGAGTGTTTATTCAAAGAAATAGCTTTGGGAGTCCCTGCACCTTCTGTTAGGTTTGGTCTGATGAAGAAGCGTCTGTATTGGTACAATGCATATATGCCTTGAATAATAGAAGAAAGCCAGTGCTGGAGTTTGAACAAGAACCTTTGGCAGGGTGATTATATTAATTCAGAACCATTTATAAAACATTTTTGTTACTTGAAATAAAAAAAATTTAAAATAAAATAAATTTATGTTATTGCAGCTTGTCACCAAAACATTTCTCGTTTTATTTTAGGTTAACGTGGAGTGCTAAAAATAAGTCAAACTAAACTAAAAATAATAAATAAAAATTAATAACTGCATATAATTGAAAAAAATAAAACTAATGAAAAATAACTAAAATTAAAGGGAAAACACAATGCAAAAAAATAAAATTCTAAAGCACAAAAACTGTAATTGTAAATGTATTAAAATACTAAAATAAAAATTTTTTTAAAAATTCCAAAAGTGTCATAAACCTGAGGTCAAATGCATAGACATACAGTAATAAATGCATACAAACAGATGAATGAAAAATAAAGTTAAGTAAATAATTGCACATCAGGTGTATTTATTTGATCAAAAATACAGTAAAAGTAGTATTATTACAATTTCAAATAACTCTATTCTATCTGACTATATTTTAAAATGTGATTTATTCCTGCAAACCATTAAAACGTTTGGGGTCTATAAGATCCTGACAAAGTACAGCTTAAATTGTAATCAGAAGTGACAGTAAAGGCATTTAGAATGTTATACAACATTTCTATTTCAAATAAATGCTGTTCTTTTGATCTTTCTATTCATCTGTAAATCCTGAAAAATAAAATGCATGACAGTTTCCACAAAAATATTGGGCAGCACGACTGTTTTCGACATTGATGATAATCAGAAATGTTTCTTGAATCATTAGAATGATTTCTGAAGGATAATTTGACACTGAAGCCTGGAGTAATGATGCTGAAAATTCAGCTTTGATCACAGAAATAAATTACAGTTGAACAGATATTCACACAGAAAACAGCTATTTTAAATTGTAATAATATTTCACTATTTTTACAGTATATTTGATCCAATAAATGCAGCCTTGGTGAGCAGAAGAGACTTCTTTAACAAAAACATTGAAAAATCTTAATTACTCCAAACAGAACTAAACCAGCAGGACCTTCTGCAACCATTTGATGCATTTGGCAGGTGCTTCTCTGCTGTTTACAGACATTATAGTGTTTTTATAATAGTGTTCTGTTCTGGACAAATTTAAAATCAGTTTCTTAATCAGTCCTTTTGTCTTGTTTCTTAGTAAAAATAACTAAAAGTGCTTAAAACAAAATGAGAAGCAATGTTGTAAAAATATAAATTTCAGAGTAAATTCCTTTCTTGCTTATTTATAATACAGTGGAATTATAGAATTTTCATTTTCAAGTGCATTTATAATTTTAAGGATTTTTAGTTACTGTAAACCATCACAGACTTACTGATTAAAAATGATTTGAAAGTGTGCTGTGGTGCTCTGATGAATATCATTATTGCCATAATTATGCACAAATGCAATCCAGGGATTTCCACACATTTTTGTCAGAGCTTAAACATTTGTTATATCTTGATTCCCCCCCCTTTTTAAATAATTTTTAAATTTTACATTTTTATGATTTAATTAAATTTAAATTTTATTTTAAAATAATTTGTTAATTTTATGTTTTGTATTTAGTTGGTTTTAGCAAGTGTTTTTATTTTAACATTTGCTCTAATTTTACATTATGACTTAATTTTTAGTAAGTTTTATTTTGGTTAGTTTTTTTATTTTGATGATTGTAAAAAGCTCATTTATTTAATTTTTTTAGTAGGCGTTTAATGTTTTTAAATAATTTATTTTAATATTACATTTTTTATTTGAATACATTCTTAGTAAGTGTTTTTTTTTTTTTAAAGTAATTCATTATTAGTTTTATTAATTTTATTTTTTTATTATTAATAATATTATTTTTTTGTTTTATTATTTAAGTAATATTTTATTATTTTTATTTTTATTTGTTTTTATTTTAGATTTTTTTATTTTTATTTAGCATTTTTATGATTTGATTCAGTATTAGCTTTTCAGCAGCTCACAAACTGCAGTTTGGGAAAGCCTGATGTCATTCATTAATCGGGGTTTAGTCACTTATGAGAAAATAGCACTGCTGCTACGTGTTTCCCGTCTGTTGTGTTCTTGGCCTTGAGCTTCATACATTTCTGTGATTTTCATGGACTGCATTCACACAGCAGCAGAAGTCGCCTGTCAATCCTATTTCAAGATGCCAAATACGGTTATGTTCAAGCTTGTTTCTGCCATAGAATAAAAAAACAATAAAAATGTAATTGCAACCTCTAATATAAATTCAGAATTGAGTCAGATATAAACTTGCAATTCTGTCTAAATAAAGTCAGAATAGCGAGATATAAACTCAGAATTAGTGGTCGACCGATATTGTTTGTTTTTGACAGCCGATGCCGATATCTTAGAGAGCAGGTTTGTGAAATTAAATGTTCATTAGACATTCAAAAATTTGTTTAAATGATATAAATGCGTATTTGCTGAATGCTGACAGTAAACCAGAAAGAATTATAATGTTTGCCTTTCTAATACTAATAATATAAAAGCAGTCGTTGTGATAGTATTTGTATAGCTTTTAAATCCTTTGTTTAACATCTGATTATTAGACTAAAAATGTCAAATATCGGCCGATATATCGGCATTGATGATATATCGGTCAACCACTACTCAGAATTGAAAGATGTAAACTCCGATTTGTGAGTCAAAACTGCAAGATATAAAAGATATATTGCCAGATATAAACTCAGAATTTTGAGATATAAACTCATGATTGCGAGATATAAGAAAAAAGTCAGAATTGCTAGATTTTAACTAAAAATTCCAAGAAAGAAAGTTCAGAATTGTTTTTTTTGTTTTTTTTTAACAATTTTAGTACTTCAGCTTAAACTCATTTATTTCAGTTAGTTACCAAGGCAACATTTCTGTTTTAATTTTTCATCTGATTTCTCATCTTAGTTTTTCATCTAATATATTAATATTACTTAATATAATTTTTTTAATAGCGTCTTCTCAGTAACGTTAGCATTGTTATGAATGCTTCAGGAATCACTTGCTCAAAAGTGCATTCAGCTTCTAAATGCAAAACTTTATTTTCTCTTCTTGCATAATTCTAAATGTCTCTTTCAGGTTGCTGTACTTAATGTCTTAAAGTTACACTGAGAAGCGGTTTGTAGGCAGAGGAGTTTTCAGAGCGTTTAGTCATGAAAAACAAAGGCGGCCTTAAAGGGACAGTTCACCCAAAAATGAAAATGTGATGTTTATCTGCTTACCCCCAGGGCA
>NW_015661398.1:148832-149175 GCF_001515625.1 Sinocyclocheilus rhinocerous | reverse complement strand
TTCTCATCTTTCTCATCTTAGTTTTTCATCTAATATATTAATATTACTTAATATAATTTTTTTAATAGCGTAACGTTAGCAACGTTAGCATTGTTATGAATGCTTCAGGAATCACTTGCTCAAAAGTGCATTCAGCTTCTAAATGCAAAACTTTATTTTCTCTTCTTGCATAATTCTAAATGTCTCTTTCAGGTTGCTGTACTTAATGTCTTAAAGTTACACTGAGAAGCGGTTTGTAGGCAGAGGAGTTTTCAGAGCGTTTAGTCATTAAAAACAAAGGCGGCCTTAAAGGGACAGTTCACCCAAAAATGAAAATGTGATGTTTATCTGCTTACCCCCAGGG
>NW_015661398.1:131193-148704 GCF_001515625.1 Sinocyclocheilus rhinocerous | reverse complement strand
TGCACTTCAATGTCTGAACTGTCCTGAGCGCGTCCTCGACAGCTGGCGCGTGACGCGTCTTCTTCTTCTTGCTTTACGGCGGATCGCAGACTTATAAGTGCATTACCGCCACCTATCTCTCAAATGGACCATTGACAATCTATCTATAATCTCAATTAGGAGTGCCAATGGTCCATTTGAGAGATAATGCTGTCGAGGACGCGCTCAGGACAGTTCAGACATTGCTTTGCTAAACATCACATTTTCATTTTTGGGTGAACTATCCCTTTAAGAGACACTAAACAATAGTAGATGTGCTGAAAAGTTGCAAAAAATGCAAAGCTTTACCCAACACTGATGTCAGTACGCTAAACAATTGACCTTTGACCTCAGCCGTCACATGAGCGTCTGCGTGAATCAGACAGACGGAGCGTTTCAGATCAAGGTTCACGCTGATATTACCATCTCATTCCCACATGCCAGTCTACAAACAGAGAGCGCAGTGACACGGCAGTCTTCTAGAAATAGATTGTGTCTGAACCTAACCATCACTGCCATCTCGGCCATCTGTCACAGACACACTCCTGCAGAAGAACCGTCTCAGCGCTGCTTTGTTCTGCTCAGTTCATGTTTATCCGTGCCATTGTGTTACAGATATACGATTCAGAGTCATTGCATTGGAAGAGATTCACTCAAATAGTTGTTTTACTGTCAGGAATAACTTCTGTCAAATTCTCATCCTTTTGTCCTTCAGTTGATTTCATGTTTATCTATATATAGTTTTTTTTCCACCACAATGGTGAAGAAAAATGTGCAAAAACTGAGTACCCATTCACGTTCAAGTTTATTTATAAAACATCTGTTTATAAAACACAACATCTGTTGTACCATCAGTACTGTACAATCAGGAGGAAAATATATATAGGTATATACTGTGTATATATATATACATGTATATGTGCAGACATACATAGGAACAACAGAGTAGGGATGGAATATAACTATTCAATATTGAATAATGTGCCATATACAGAAATAAAAGTATAGGGGGAAAAAAGTACAAATTTTGGATACAGTCAAACCTAAATTTATTCAGACACCTACAACATTTCTCACATTATATCACAGTTTATTCGCTATAGTTGAGAAAATTGTAATAAAATATGACGAGCTCAGAGTTAAACTGTCAGAACAAATTGATCTTGATAATGTCAGATAACTTTGATAGAAAGGTATGTAATTAATTCGGTTGAATAGCTGTCAGCTGTTAAATTCATGAAGATATTTTATAAATTTCCTACCATAAATATATCAAAACTTAATTTTTGATTAGTAATATGCATTGCTAAGGACTTCATTTGGACAACTTTAAAGATGATTTTCTCAATATTTAGATTTTTTTGCACCCTCAGATTCCAGATTTTCAAATAGTTGTATCTCAGCCAAATATTGTCCGATCATAACAAACCATACATCAATTGAAAGATTATTTATTCAGCTTTCAGATGATGCATAAATCTCAATTTCGAAAAATTGACCCTTATTACTGGTTTTGTGCTCCATGGTCACATATGTTGTTTTTTTTTTACTTAACATTTATTTTATTTCAAGTAACAAAAACGATTTTAGTTCCATTGTTTTAGTTTTAGTTAAGTATAATAACCCTGAAAAAGATTGAGTGAAATTTGTTGTTTTTGTGAAGCCGTTTTACTGTCATGAACGTGTTTGATTGTCAAAAGACTTTCTTTTGTAAATTCATTGATTAAATTAGGAGCCTTGCTGGGCAAACCGCTAAACATGCTGCTTTGTGGAACATGTTAGCTGGTTTATTTTTTTTTTTCATCAAGGTTTAGAAATGCATTCACATGCATAAACCGAGGCCGTTTTCATAAGTGCTTTCTGGTTTATGTAGGCCGGTCTGGTCCGGTTCCAGCCGGTTCACTGTATTATCAGTGTTGACTCGTCTAACTCTGTTTGAGATTTCAGTCCTGTTTTTCATATCCTCCGTCCTTCAGGCGAAACCAGAAGCGCTCTGACTGATAACTTCATGTCACCGTCAATTCAAAAACAGTTTAATATTAAATAAGGATGAGCTAATACTTATTTTAAGTAATCCGTTTAATTCAATACTTAAAATCACTTCATCTCATTTGATCGTTTTTGTTTTTGCCTCGTGCATAAAATCAAAGATTTCATTCTGAAAATTGTGCATCTGCCACAAAAGACAGATTTTGCGTTTGCACACAAGTTTTCAGATTTGTAAAACTGTACAAACTCAGAACCTGCACAAATTCAACAGAACAACCGTATGTGGGGCTAACAATGGCTATGCATAATCTAATTTGCATATAATTTCCATATGAATATTCTCATCTGTGTGATATTACTGTGTTTAATGTTACAAGGCACTAGAAAATATGAGTTATGGACTGTAAATCCTGTTAAATTGCTAATAATCATTCAGTGTTGTTCAGTCTTGTTTTAAAATAAAATAAACAAATATCTGTGAAATAATAGCCAGAATTGTATTAAATACTATTCAGAGCAAGTTTTCTGAGTCATTCCTATTGGCAAAATATTTGTAATAGTTTTAAATGAACCACATTTATGCAGGTTTAAAGTGAACTTATTTATTTATTTGTTTGTTTGTTTATTTATTTATTTGCAGATAAATACAATGGTCTGCAGAAAAACTGTTTAAACTATAAATATGTCCATTTAAATTCATATATAGGTTGCACTGCATTATTCATTTTTAATTATTTAAAAAAAATAATTAATTAAAAATATTTATTATTAATTTGTAATTATGTTTTTAAATGATTTCATTTATAAGAATTTTAATAAAAATGTGCAAATAAATTTGATATTCAAATTTGGTGAACTCATTAATTATTAAGAAAAAATATAAATCCTTTCAGAATCGTTTCAGATTTTTAAAAAATCTTTCTTTCTTTCTTTCTTTCTTTGCAGTGAAAATTCAGTAGTCTGCAGGAAAACTGTTTAAAATACAAATATTTCCATTTAAATTTGTATAAAAATAAATTGTAAATAAATTTGTATATAAATAAATAATATATATTTTTCTGGATAATGATTTCATGGATAATGGATAGTTTACTATCATTAATTGGAGTGGCATATTTAATTAAAAAACAATTTAATTAAAAATTTAATTTAAATTGAAATTTGTATATCAAATTGGTAAATAGTTTAAAATCATTCATTTTACTTTATTTTTACATGAATTCAGTAAACACGTCTTCAGTGTGTGGACATATTTTACGTGCATATTTTTTTATAATTCACAATATGTGCATGAAAAATCATAACAAATGAATAAGTGTGAATAAATAAAGCAGTCTTGTCCACTCTCATATATCTGCAGTGGTATAAAATCTCTATCGGCTGACACATTTCTGCTGGTTGCATGATCTGTTCGTCTCTGTGTGCCGGTCTGTTAGTCACACCTGGATGTGTGTGGCGCCTGCGATGCACTTATTAGCGAGCGACGTGGTTAATTAATCCCATAAGCGGCGGCGCTGTAAAGCTGTGGGACAAACCCGCTGACAGCTGAGTGAGTGTCTGCTCATCTGAACAGCAGCCGTCCTCACAGTCACAAACTCATGGCAGAAATCTGCGGAGGAATATTCTGCGTTTCTCGTGTCCGGTGCACACATCGTTAGCAGAGGATGAGAAAAATCCCTTACTGTGATTTGTCTGGAAGACTTTCAGATACTGAAAGCACTTTTTCTTTATCGCATGTAATGTGTTTCTTTGCTCCCCTTTGAATTTTTAACATTTTCTCAGTTAACAGATCTTAACATACAGTTGTTTTGATTTATTATTAATTTGGTTTATTATTTGTAATCATTAAAAAAATAATTTCTCGTTTATTAATTTGTATTTTGAAAATTTGTAATTTTTTTTAATCATTTGATATATTATTAATTTGTAATTATTTTTCAAATTTGCAATTATTTTTCAATATTATTTATTAATTTGCAATTATTTTCAAACCTGATTTTATATTTATTATTAATTTGCAATTATTTAAAAATGTGTTTATTATTATTTTTATTTAAAAAACTGAATTATTTTTAATTTATAATTATTTTTTTAATTATTATTTATTTTATTTTTAATGTATTATTTGTAATTACTTTTAAAAATATTTATTGATTTATTTGCAATTATGTTTTACAATGTGTAATTATTTTTTTTATATTTAATTATTCGTAATATTTAAAAAATATTTATCATTAATATAAGTAATTTTAATAAAAATGTCCAAATAAATTGGATATTCAAATTCAGTAAACTCATTAATTATCCAGAAAAAATGTCGATCAAGATTGGTTTTACATTTGGGTTGTGATCCCCAGAATTGTATTGTGAGGTGCTAAAGGTTCCCATCCTAATGATGCAAAGATGTTGTTTTCGGTTCTGTGTTTGTCATCTAATTTGGGCCGGTCCGGTGCACACATGCACACAGCAGAGGAGCTGCAGCGTTTATGAATCTGTTGAGCTGTGTTCAGTGAATGTGAAGCTGACAGGCAGAGCTCATTGTGTCAGTGATTGTAGAAATGCTGCTGCCCAGAATCTATGAATCCATTCAAACATCTTCACAAACAGCGCAGAGCGCAGGAGTCCTGCAATGAAAGATGTGAAATTGGGTTTGCTTGACCAAACCCAGAACGAGGGCAGGTGTGTGAGTGTGTGAGTGTGTGAGTGTGTGAGTGTGTGAGTGTGTGAGTGTGTGTGTGTGTGTGTGTGTGTGTGTGTGTGTGTGTGTGAGTGTGAGTGTGAGCGTGTGCGAGTGTGTGTATGCATTTTAAAATGTCAATTTTTAACATTTTACAGCATTTTAGACTACTGACGAGACACTGCAAAAAAAAAACAGAAGTGTGAAGCAGCAGCAAAAGATGTACAGTATATCTGACGCATGTACACAGATTAATAATTAAGAATAGTGTGTTTCCTCGGTCTAATCTAATTCAAACAAATACAATACACAAAACTGATGGCAGAATGGAATCCTGAATGCCTAATGTGCAGTCAAATGAAATAAAACAAAAAATATAGTTTAATACTTTATGTAATTTGTGTGTGTGTGTGTGTGTGTGTGTGTGTGTGGACTGTAGGTCTTTGCCTAATAATTACATGAAATAATTTTTTATTAATTAATTTTAAGTTATTTAAAAAAAAAGTATTTTTTTATTTGAATGCTAATTTTATTGTTATTATTATTTAACGTTTTTATTCAATATTAATTTGTTTATTTAAAAAATTTGTCGTTATTTAAAAAATATTTATTGTTTTATTAGTTTGCCGTTTTTACAATGTGTCATTTCTTTTTTTAATATTTATTATTAATTTGTAATTATTTTTAAATTTTGCAATTATTTTTTATAACATATTTTTATTGATTATTAATTTGTAATTATTATTACTAATTTTTTTTAAATTATTTTTACTTTAATGCATAATTTTTTATTTAAACTGATTCAGTATTAATCAATCACAGACCTATATACAGTCCACAGGACTTTTGAATAGCAGTTGCAAAATATGTCTTTCATTTAAAATTGTTGATTATTGTCAGTCCTAGTATGAAACTTTACTGCACTAAAGAGAAAGAAAAAAATCCAGGGTGGGAAATCTAATATTGCTTTTCTGTTTGTTTGCATCTGTACTATTAGAGGAGTTTATTTCTCTGTATTTATTTGGTCAGACGTTCCTTTACCATCCAAAGCGTATGAAAACACAATATAACAGCAGAGCCATGGAAAGATAATGACATTGTTCATCTGTGAAATCAGGTTTGCTTGACTAAACCAAGGACAGGTGTGTGTGTGTGTGTGTGTGTGTGAGAGAATTTTCCCCTGCAGTCTCGTTTTCATAGTAAGGTCCCATAATGACATCATGTTCCATTTGAAGTGCACTAACCTGCTCACTGAACAGACACACACACACACACACACACACACTCACACACACACACACACACACACAGACACACACACACACACCCACACACAGACACACACACACACACACACACACACACACACTCATCATCAATAATAATCAAACAGCAATAATGCAGAGAACTTTGCACTTGTCTGGAATACTTTCGGATACTGAAAGCACTTTATGTTTCTTTGGTCCCCTTTAAATGTTTCACATTATTTTCTTGTATATTTTTAAGCTTAATTTAGTTAAGAATTCTTAACATACGATCATTTTAATTAGTAATTTTTCTAATTTGATTCATTTAATTTGTAAATCATTTTAAAATATTTAATTATTTTTATTTATTATTAATTTGTAACATTTGTAACAAGTTTGTAATTAGTTTTAAAAATATTTATTGATTTATTCATTTGTAATTATTTTTCAAATGTGTAATTATTTTTAAAATTATATATTATTCATTTGTAATTATATATTTTTTTATTATTATTAATCTGTAATGATTTTTAAAATTTGTAATTATTTAAAATATTTTTGATTTATTATTAATTTGTAATTATTTTCAAAAATCTTTTTTGATTTATTATACATTTGTAATCATTTATAAAAAAATTTATTATTTAAAAAAAACTTTTTTGTAATTGTTTCAAAAAAATGCTATTATTATTAAAAATATTTAAATCTATATATAATTTCTATTTTAAAAATGTGCAAATGTGATTCAATGATGGTAAACCGAGTAATTTCTAAAAAAAAAAAATTTAAAAATCAAGAATTGTTTTAGAAGCAGATCGTGATTTCTGTATTTTGTCGTGTTTTACATAACTATCTCATGCTGTACATCCAGTAATGGCTCTTTTACACTTTTCGCACTTGTGTTTGATGCAGAAGTTTTAATGTCGTAATAAACAGTGTATACTGCAGTATTTTATGTCTATGATGCACTCTCAGAAAAAAAGGTACAAAAGCTGTCACTGGGGCAGTACCTTTTCAAAAGGCACACCTTTGTACCTAAAGAGTCCATATTGGTACCTTAAAGTTACATATTAGTACCAAAAGTGTACATATTAGTACCTAAAATGTACAAAAGTGTACCTTTTGAAAAGGTACTGCACCAGTGACAGCTTTTGTACCTTTTGTAGAATACAATGTATCAAGTAGCTGTATGCATAACATTCAATAGAATACAATGTATCAAGTCGCTGTATGCATAACATTCAATAGAATACAATGTATCAAGTCGCTGTGTTTCAGAAGTGTGTTAGTAGTGTACAGTGTGTGGAACAGGTGACTGACTGTGCTACAGTACACACGCAATCCAACAATGCACAACGCTGCAGACATTTCTACACAATGAATTCAGTGATCCACTTCCTGATGAATATTCCTGACTCTCTCCTCCAAACACTGCTCAACATGTGCATGTGTGTCAAAGAAATCAGAGATGTAATTTATTAATACTACTAATAATGTTAATATGAATATTAAAAACACTAATAATATTTTTCTTATTAACAACAACAAATACATTTTATTATTATTAACAACAGCATTAAATTATAGTATTATTTAATTAATATTCATAATATATGAGTTTGTAGTTGTTGTTTAGTTGATGATAACAATAAATTATTTAATGTATTATTTTTAAATAATTTAAATAAATATTTTATTATTATTATTAACAACAACATCTAATTATTATTATTATAAAAATATATGTTGTTGTTAATAACAATAATAAATGTTTTTTATTATAATAATAATTATTATTATTATTTATTTTATTGTTCATGAAAATAATTTATGTTTTATTATTGTTATTTTTATTAATGATAACAATAAATGTTGTAATTATTATTTTTAAATAATCTATATTTTATTATTAATAATAATAATCATAATGTTTATGGTGTTTTTTGTTAATAATAATTGCTATAATATATAATGCATATACTAATTATTATTAATATGAATATTATTATAATGATATTAATAGATACGTTTGTAATTATTAATATTGTTAATGATAAATTAATTAATTATTATCATTTGTAATAAATAATGTAGTGTTATTATTATTCAGTCTTATTTGATATATCAGACTGTCAAAATACATTTTTACACACACACAAAAAAATATTCAAAATATTCAAAAGTCACAGTTTTTATTTACAAGTCAATATCTCACGCATCATGATAAGGTCATGTGACAATGTAGCACACTACTGTTTGAAACTGTTCACTGCATACTATGCGCTTGTGGACTATTTAAAAAAAGGCAGTAAACTGTCTGTACTTAGCATTGTATTCCGTAAATAAGCTGTACTCAATCCCAGAATGCACTGCATCGAGTCAAAAAAATCAATGCAACACGAGGCAGGAGAAATGTTGATAGTAAATACATTTGAAGTAGCACTGTTTGTTTGACGCACAGCTGAGAGTCGCTTCCAAATCAAGCTCCAGTGTGCTTAGGATGCTGTCTATGTCAAGCAGCTCACTAGATAGACAGCATCTCGGAGGGTTGGTTTGAGTGTCACGGGGTTATTTGTCTCTTTAGGGAGCGCAGGACGCTCTCAGCAGAGAAGAGCTTGTCACAATGGGATCTGAATGGTAATTATTCCCCAAAACAGTACAAGCTCAGTAGTGATGTCTGCGGCTCATGAAGACTGTGTTTAGGTTGTTATAGATTCTGTTTGCTTCTGCGTTTGAGCCGCCGGTTTATTTATTCATTCATTCATTTTGTGCTGCAAAAGTGACTTCAGTTCAACATGCACTGCTTTCTGTGACACGAGCTGCAAATCATTTGTATTTTTAACTTTGTTCATATTTTATAATTTATTTATTTATTATTTTTAAATTATATTGTTTTCATTGTTATTTTTAACTTTAATATTGTATTATTTATTTATTGGTTTATTATTTTTTAATTATATTGTTTTCATTTTTATTTTTAGCTTTGTTAATATTTTATAATTTATTTGATTATTATTTTAAAATTATATTGTTTTCATTTTTGTTTTTAACTTTGTTAATATTTTATAATCCGATCCCGATAAATACACACATATACACAGAATTACAGTATTTAAGTATTCTGCACTGCTTTCTGTGACACGAGCTGCAAATCATTTGTATTTTTAACTTTGTTCATATTTTATAATTTATTTATTTATTATTTTTAAATTATATTGTTTTCATTGTTATTTTTAACTTTAATATTTTATGATTTACTTGTTTATTATTTTAAAATTATATTGTTTTCATTTTTATTTTTAGCTTTGTTAATATTTTATAATTTATTTGATTATTATTTTAAAATTATATTGTTTTCATTTTTGTTTTTAACTTTGTTAATATTTTATAATTTATTTGTTTATTATTTTAAAATTATATTGTTTTCATTTTTATTTTTAGCTTTGTTAATATTTTATAATTTATTTGATTATTATTTTAAAATTATATTGTTTTCATTTTTGTTTTTAACTTTGTTAATATTTTATAATTTATTTGTTTATTATTTTTAAATTATATTGTTTTCATTTTTGTTTTTAACTTCGTTAATATTTTATAATTTATTTGATTATTATTTTAAAATTATATTGTTTTCATTTTTGTTTTTAACTTTGTTAATATTTTATAATTTATTTGTTTATTCTTTTTAAATTATATTGTTTTCATTGTTATTTTTAACTTTAATATGTTATTATTTATTTATTTGTTTATTATTTTTTAATTATATTGTTTTCATTTTTTTTTTTTACTTTAATATTTTATGATTTACTTGTTTATTATTTTAAAATTATATTGTCTTCATTTTTATTTTTATTTTTAGCTTTGTTAATATTTTATAATTTATTTGATTATTATTTTAAAATTATATTGTTTTCATTTTTGTTTTTAACTTTGTTAATATTTTATCATTTATATGTTTATTATTTTTTAATTATATTGTTATCATTTTTTATTTAATTTTATTTAATTTTCATTTTTTAAAGCGTGACAAACTGTAGTCTATAAAAGGGCAGCAACAGAGCTGTGATAATGTCACCAATGTCGCTGTGCTGAAGCAGAAACACGGCTCAATCTGTTTCTGCTTGTTTGGCATCTCGTGTTTCTCGCTCCATTGATAGTGAGACTGATGGCACATCCTCTCTCTCTGTGTGTCTGTGTGTGTGTGTGTGTGTGTGTGGGGGCTCCGGGTCCCGGGGCCGCGTGTGATGTGATGGCAGTGCGCTGACCCTCCTCATAAATCACAGAGCGCTCAGGAGCCTCGCGGCGAGACACGCTTTCCTCCGCTGATCCGCCGCCTGAGGAACAGAACTGCATTCAGATCAGTTTTTGAGGAACAAAACGACAAAATTCAGTCACATACTCACCCTAATGTCATTTAAACCAGTGATTTATTCTGAGAAACATATTGTGGATCATAACAGTAGTTCATATTACTTGAGCTATATATCAGGGCTTGTGAAGTCATGTGATGCTTTGGGTGAAAAACACACATTTAAGCTTTTATTCACAATTACCTTCCTTTTCATCGCAGCTCTGAAACCTCATTCCTGCTTGTACAAGGTTATTGTGTCTGTCAGGTAATGATAAAAACACACTGAAATCTGTTTTCTTATTACACTAATGGTGTGTTTCAATTATTAGATTATAATAATTGAATTAGCTTATGGTTAAGTAACTGTATATGAATTTCTTTATTTCTTTTTTTTTGAAATTTTCATTTATATTTATATTTGTAATATATAATTGATATTTTTTTATTTTATGTTGTTATTTTTAATTCGTTTTTTGTTTATTTTATTTTTTATTTGTATTAATTGTTTAGAATTTTAAAATTATTATTTAATTTAAAAAAACATTTTTAATTATTTTTCATTTTACTTTTCATTCATATTTTTAATATGTATTTGTTTTTGTCTTAATTTGTTAATTTTAATCGTTTCAAATTGATTTAGATTTTAGATTTGATGTTTATATATATATATTTATTTTATGATTTATTTTATTGTTTTAAAATTATATTTTATTTACTTTTATTTAATTTTCATTTGTTGTATTTTTAGTTTTAAAATTTTTAAATTATATTTTATATATATATATGTGTGTGTGTGTGTGTGTGTGTTATTTACATTTGTTTTATTTATTTTATTTGGTTTATATATTTTTTATCCTTTTTAGATTTTTTACAATTTTTTATTCATTTAATTTGTATTTATGTTTTTATTTTTAATTGTATTTTTATTTTTATATTCATTTATTTTTGAACGGCCTTTGAGGGTGACACTAGATGTGCCTTAACATTGAATGCAATGTCTCACTCCCTAAAGCTCTTTAACCTTTGACCCCACTCAGAAAATCCCTCTCAGCCAATGCAAACATTCAATTCCATTTCAGTCCAATTTGCAATTCAGTTAGTGTTTCTCGATCTAATGAAGGTTTCTTATCTCCTCTGTTAACACGAATGAAACGAGGTCAGTTTAGGAAACTCCTCCCCGTTGGCTGCAGTGAATTCATTAGTCGTGAGGCTCTTCTGGCTTTGTTATGAATGAGTCGACTAATTAACATACTGAAGCTTGTGTGTGTTTTTGGGCTCGTAAACGCGTTCGCTGGGGCCGCGAGACTCCGACAAACAGCCAAAACACCCGCGGCTCTTCTGCGTCTCCGTGTGAAAGACCACGAGTGCCAGCCGCTCTATTTTTAGGACGTGAACGGAGTTCAGAAAACAGCCTCGCTAAACCAGCTGAAGATCATGAAAGCTTTTCCATCTGTTTCTCCAAGACCTTGCGGTCGTCACATAACAGACATTTCAATATTTATTTTTTTTAGAAAACATTTTTGGTTGAACTTTATCTGAATGTAGGGGGAAATTGTTTTAAGTGCTAGCCTTCATTTTTATTCAAGTTTGCACATTTTGGCACATTTTCGTCAGGATATAACACTGTATTTTACCATTAGTAAAATTACTAATGGTAATTTTAAATCATTATATTATTGAATTAACATTTATAGTTGAATTATTATGTATGTATATATATTTTTTTTAATATTTATTTAATATTTCATTAAAATTTTTATTTTATTTTATTTTAATTTGTAATTAATTTTATTTTTGAAGAATCTTTGCAGGCTTTATCCTTGGACTCCACTTTTAAAAAAGTTTATTTTATTTGTATTTTTTTTTTAATTTTATTTAAATTTTATTAAATTTTTTTCTTATAATTAATTTTATTTTTGAAGAATCTTTGCAGGCTTTATCCTTGGACACTTTTTCAATATTTTTTAAAAAAGTTTATTTTATTTGTGTTTTTTATTTTTTTATTTACATTTTTATTATTATTTTTTTCTTATAATTAATTTTATTTTTGAAGAATCTTTGCAGGCTTTATCCTTGGACTCCACTCACTTTTTCAATATTTTAAAAAAAGTTTATTTTATTTTTTATTTCAATTTTTATTTGTTTTTCTTATAATTAATTTTATTTTTGAAGAATCTTTACAGGCTTTATCCTTGGACTTTTTCAACGTTTTAGGTTGAAGTTTGTCTGAATGTATAAAGAAAATAGTTTTAGGTGCTCGTCCTTATTCTTATTAAGGTTTGCATCATTTTAAACTAGTCCTGCGGGGTGACAGATGAATAGTTATTCATAACATTTAAAATAGGCATGTGATGTCTGAGAAAGAGTGAACTGCGCCCTCTGCTTAAAAACCTGCTTAAAAACATCTATTGTCAATAGTTTTATCTAGCCATGTCAATTCTACTGTTATCTTGTGCTTTGTTCCATTGTGTTTGATTGTACAGTACTTTGGATCAGCCTGGAGTTGTGTTAAAGTGCTTTATAAATAGAATGAAAGAAAGAAAGATGTGATGAATATTTAAAAATGTACAAATATTCCATACAGTCTGAATTAACATGAAGCCATGAAAATAATAGATGTATTATTTCCAATTAATATGCATGCATAATAAATCCAGAACTGGTTGCTAGGCAATGATGATAGAAATGCCCTGTGGTGAATGCCAGTGAAATAAATCCTTGCGTTTTCTCTCTCTGACATGTTTGTGTTTGGCTATTTCTTTACTTCTGAATGTCAGTACATTATGGCATTAGCATTACACACACAGTTTGATGCTCTTTCTGTAAAGCAAAGTGCTGATACACAGTAAATCTGTGTTTCTCGTCCTCCCACACGAACATCACAATGCATGAGATCTGCATTTGTGTCACTGATAAAAGCACCATCAGCTGCTCTGTGTGTGTTTGCATTTGAAGACATTTCTTTATAACCCTGCATTGATTTTGTGTATGATATTTGTGGAAAGCATAAAATAAAGCATGTTTTTGCACTGCAGTATTGCATCCCATAATGCAGCAAGCTTGATTTGACCTTCTGTTGCAGTCTGACCAAATAAACCTTGAGCAATTACAGCAGTTTTTTTGTTTTACATTTTCACTGTTAAAAATGTGATTTTTAAATTAAATTATTTCTCAAATAATAATTGCGTTGAATTATGCATGCATCAATGGTTACTGTTTATATCTGTATAATGCTTAATGTTTCACTTACACTGAAAAAATCTTCAGTCAACCCTATTTTAAAGGTTGGTTGAATTATCGAATGTAGAAAAAGTCGTTATTGCATACAAAAATTAAAGTCAATTTTTAGGCCATTAAGTTTGAGCAACTTAAAATATTAAATAGCAGGAACTTACAATGTAACAAATACAAGTATTTGTTATTCAGAATTATTATTTAGTGTTTTGGTTGTATTTTGTTGTAAAAGTTTTGCTATGTTTCAAAATCAAGTAAAATATATTTGTATATTGTTTTTCACAATGCACAGTTTCGAAGCAGCTTTGCAGAAAGTCTTGTTGTTAATATTTATAATATCTTAACATCTTCATGCCTTATAGTCGCATTGAGCAAATGAGAACTGGACGATAATACAGTTACATTTTGTGACGATATAAACAATCAAACAGCTGTGCAATAATATAGTTTAGAATTTGTAACAGCAATTTTTAACAATAAATAGAAATCGAGTTTTTAATATTTATTTCTTTACTTGTGTGTATGTGTGCAGTAGAGTTATTAATGTTCTCTTCAGTGAGGTTTCATCCCAGTTGTTTCAGTATATACAATTTGTTTGATGTATAGAAATAAATCTCTGTAAGCTTTTCAATTTGCTAAACAAACGCATAGACAAGATAAACTAATGCCAAATTTACACTGCAAAGGTAGCACAGAAGAAGCGCTTCTGAAGTGGCATTTAAGTGTTTTTACACAGGCTAAAAGGTGGCATAAATGTATTTACACATTTACGATTTAGAGTTGAGGTGGGTCAGAGCCGGCATAATTTTGTCTGGGTTTTACACTGAACTTTACATGCTATTACAAGTCTTTATGCTGTATCTTGAGCAGGCACAGAGCAGCCTTAACTCAGCTGTGTAAAGATGCCTTAAAGTTCTACATCACAATTATGTAATGGTAATGCTCAGACACATTTGAAACCACAAAGGTGGCATAGAAGTGCTTCTAAAGTGGCATTTAAGTGTCTAACACACAGACAGTTTAATGCTGCTCAGAGGTGGCATAAATGCATTTACACAGCAATTACATCTGTATACTTTGACACTTAGGGGCTGTTGGGGGTCTGAGCAGTCATAATTTAGTCTGGCTTTTATGCAGCACTGCATCTTTACGCTGGATTTTGAGCAGGCACAGAGCAGCCTTAACTCAGCTGTGTAAAGACACCTTAGGAAGGTTCTACATCACTATTAGTTAATGCTCAGCCACATTAAACTGCAAAGGTGGCACAGAAGCGCTTCAGAAGTGGCATTTAGGTGTCTTTACACAGACTGTTTAATGCTGCTCAGAGGTGGCATAAATGCATTTCCACAGCATTTACAACTGTACACTTTGATACGAGGGACTGATGTGGGTCAGAATCGGCACAAATTGGCAGTCTGGCGTTTACACTGAATTTTACGTGCTTTTACATGTCTTTATGCTGTGTCTTGAGCAGGCACAGAGCAGCCTTAACTCTGTTGTGTAAAGATGCCTTAAAGATATATATCACTATTAATGTTAATGCTCAGACAAATTTACACCGCAAAGGTGGCACAGAAGCGCTTCAGAAGTGGCATTTAGGTGTCTTTACACAGACTGTTTAATGCTGCTCAGAGGTGGCATAAATGCATTTCCACAACAATTTAGTCTGGCTTTTATGCGGCATTGCATCTTTACACTGAATTTTAAGCTAGCACAGAGCAGCCTTAACTGTGTAAAGACACCTTAAGAAAGTTCTACATCACTATTGATGTTAACGCTCAGCCAAATTACACTGCAAAGGTGGCACAGAAGTGCGTCTGAATGTTGTATTTCCACAGCAAATGCAACAATTTAGTCTGGCTTTTACATTGAATTTTGCATGCCTTTACATATCTTTACGCTGAATTTTGAGCAGGCACTGAGCAGCCTTAACTCCACTGTGTAAAGATGCAAAGTTTTTTTGAACTTGGATCTGCGCATCCGACGTGACGTCGAGAGTGACCGACTGAAAGGGAACATGATTATGCTTAACAGTATCATGTTTGCTGAAAGCACAGATTTAAATTAAGTTCATACAGCAGTTTTTCCATAAAAAGTCCTGAAGCTAATTGCCTCAAGTTTTTCCGTTTTCTCAACTTCTGATTTCTTACAGTGTACATTTTACATTTACAGTACATACTATGTAGTATTCAGTAAGTTTGAAGCTGGTATTTCATGCCAAACAACCAATTACTGTAAATACTGGATTTTTTTCTTTTTCATTTGATTTATGATTTTGTTAACATCTATTATGGCATCAGAGGAATATCTCACTCCACCCTGTAACCTCTATAAGTGCATCAGATGGAGGTTTAATGCGATTCAAAGACTGCTGTGCTCTTTCCAGACCCACACACTGTTTGACTTTGGCCGGCGTGAAGATGAGACGCTCTTGGCTCAAATCCTCGCTTCGGTATCCAAACGCAGTGGCTCTGCGCCCAGTGACTCAACCTTTATCTGCGCGCCAGTGCAGGAAAAAACAGAAAAACAAACCACAGCCATGTAATTTAGTAGCACGCACTCCCGCTGATACCAACTAACCTGATTAAATCTGCCCGTTACAGCCAGCTGAGCTGATTTATTTACCTTGTTCAATCTTGAATTTATCTCACTTACAGCAAAATCAGTCACTTCACTAGAGTATTAATACAAGGAGTAACGGGTTAAATATTAAATGTTATTTAAAATGATTTAATTAAATGTGCTTGTTGTTTTGCTCTTATGTTTATCTGTGATTATGATTACCTGCCAAGGGACCGCGGATGAAAACTAGCCTTTGGCTAAATTCGGTACAATGCATGAAATGGAAACATTTATGTTAAAATTGTACATGATCCCTTTTCAAATAAATTTTAATAATAATAATAATAAACGAACTATAATTACTGAGCTGTACATCAAGTCATCATGACAACAGAACAGTGTTATTTTAGTATCATTGAGATATTATTGTAGTTTATATTAATATTTTGAATCGGTTTTATTTTTATATTTTCTGTTTTCATTTTAATTTTAGGTCAAATGTAAGGTGAAATTTTAGTAATTTTTTTGTGTGTTTTTGTCAATTTTAGTAAACACACACACACACACACACACACATACATATATATGTGTATATGTATATGTATACGCTGCAGACGCTGAGACTCAGAGGAAACCAGCTGAAGCTCGTGCCCATGGGAGCCTTCGCACGGCTGGCCAACCTCACCACACTGGACCTGAGTGAGAACAAGATCGTCATCCTGCTGGACTACACCTTCCAGGATCTGCGCAGTCTCAAGAGCTTAGAGGTTAGTGTCATGAAACCCACCCTGTTTCACACCTCGGATCTGAAAAAGACTCCAGAAATGGGCGTGTAAAACTGTGGAAAAGTGGGAGTGTAGAGGGTGGGAAGAGGGGAGAAAACAACCAATAAAACACAGACCTACAACACACTCGTTATAAAATATATTTAAAATAGAAAGAATAAAGGCATACACTCTTAAAAATAAAAGTTCTTCACGATGCCATAGAAGAACCTTTTTGTCTAAATGGTTCCATGAAGAACCTTTAACCTTTCTGTTTCACAAAAGCTTCTTTGTGACGAAAGAAGGTTTTTCAGATTATAAAAAGGTAAGAAAGAGATGTTTCTTTGACTGAATGGTTCTTTGTGGAACCAAAAATGGCTCTTCTATGCCTATGGCATCGCTGTGAAGAACCTTTTAAGCACCTTTATTTTTTATCTTGGCTTTATTTTTGATAAATAATGCGATGACATGTGATTCTGTTCATCTGAGGATTTATTTTCCAAATTTAAAGACCTGCCAGGTACCAGATAATTGTTTATTATGTCCTGATACAGAAAACCATGGAATTCAATAGGGTGTCCTAACTTTTTCACATGACTCTATATGTGTGTGTGTATATATATATATATATATATGTGTGTGTGTGTGTGTGTGTGTGTGTGTGTGTGT
>NW_015661398.1:129609-131027 GCF_001515625.1 Sinocyclocheilus rhinocerous | reverse complement strand
CCTCTTCTTGTGGCGTTTTTCAGCCTTGCATAAGTGTTATATAACTAGCCGAGTGCAATTCATCAGCAGCCTGTCCTATTATCAGAACATGTGAGGATGATAAACACTGTATTAGTATGCGCTGTTGGCTTTTCCAGTCAGTCGCGTCAATTCTTCTCTTACGTGGAGATGAAAAACTGCTGGCATGCCAGATATTAACGACTTTTATGTAATGGAGGTTATGCATAATCATCCACTTGCATTCAGTCGGCGCTTGGCCTCATTGAGTTTTTATGGGCATTACAGGAACGGTTTTCTAGGCACCTTCTCCGGCCTGCTGCGATTACGTGATCAGATTAACGAACGAGTGCAGCAAGCCCGAGAAATTAGCATGTCGTGTGCACAACGCAACTTGAGGCTATTCGAAACAACGTTTGTGTGTTTTTAGGCATACACACATATATATATATATATATATATATATATGTATTGCAATACACGATGCAGTAAAAATATAAAATATAAATCCCATTAATTGCAGTCATAATAATGCTTCTGTCCTCATTCTCCAGGTGGGTGACAATGATCTGGTCTACATCTCTCACAAGGCTTTGGACTGATCGATCGGTCTGGAAGACCTGACCATCGAGAGGTGCAACCTGACGTCCGTATCCGGCCAGACTCTGTCTTACCTGCGTAACCTCGTGACCCTGCGACTGCGCCACCTCAGCATCTCGGCCCTCGAGGACCAGAACTTCCGCAAGCTGTCTGCGCTGAGAGGCCTGGAGATCGACGGCTGGCCGTACCTGGAGTACATCTCGCTGCTGAGCTTCCAGGGTCTCAATCTGTCCTGGCTCTTCATCACCAACACCAACATCAGCTCGGTGCCATCGGCCTCCTTCAGGAACCTGGCTTACCTGACGGCCCTGAACCTCTCTTACAACCCCATCTCCACGCTCGAGTCCTGGGCCTTTCGAGACCTCATCAGGCCGGTTTATGTGTGCTTTATTTGTTTACCTGCATGTCATGTGACCGTGAGCGTGTCAAAATAGTTTGTGAATCTCTAAAGATGCAAGTACAGCTTCATCTGCTTAAATGGGGAAAGACTCTGAAACGGTTTGTCAGGATTACATAACTTTAACGTGTCAAATTCAAATTATAAAACGGATAGTTCCGGTCCTTGATTCTGATTGGCTGAGCCACGTTCGAAGCTGTTGTAAATTACTCTACAAAGTAACATACACCTTTGTTTACGTCTGTGTTGCTCGGCAACCACTTTGTTGCAACCACAACTGATTCTGAGGAACTACATTGTTTGGTGGAAGAATACTGTTTTTATTAATATCATTACACTTTATTTGCTCTGTTTAACTCCGCTTCGCGTCGTACTTAACAACGCCCCTTAGCTGTTATAAATTCACTGTAAACCACGGCTTCAC
>NW_015661398.1:126482-129418 GCF_001515625.1 Sinocyclocheilus rhinocerous | reverse complement strand
AAAATTAATAATAAAAAAAACGATGTTGACATTTAAAAAAAGTTTTTAAAAAAACACTACAAAATTACAAAAATTTTAACTAAAATTAAAATGAAACCAGAAAAATATAAAAATAACATCTATTTAAAATATTAACAAAAACTATAACTATATTAATAATAGTAAAATACCTCTGCGTCATGCAACTAAATATTTTACGTCTAATTTACGTTTAGTTGTCACAGTAGTTTGGGAATCGCTGTTGTGTAGTACAGCTTCATCTGCTAAATCGTTTTTTATGAAATCGTCAATATTACATAACTCTAACATGCCAAATAAGCATTAAAATCCTAAATTGGGTTTATTCAGATATTGTGCATGTGTTCTGGAGAAAATCAAAAAAGCAATTGGTTCTTCAAATACAATTCCTTTAGTTGTGCATTTGTAAGCTTGCTCTGTCTCCTCATTGTGTGCTTTGTAAAATCACTTTAACTGTTGTCGTAATAACCATTCTGTCCTCATTCTCCAGGTGGGTGACAATGATCTGGTCTACATCTCTCACAAGGCTTTCTCAGGACTGATCGGTCTGGAAGACCTGACCATCGAGAGGTGCAACCTGACGTCCGTATCCGGCCAAACTCTGTCTTACCTGCGTAACCTCGTCACCCTGCGACTGTGCCACCTCAGCATCTCGGCCCTCGAGGACCAGAACTTCCTCAAGCTGTCTGCGCTGAGAGGCCTGGAGATCGACGGCTGGCCGTACCTGGAGTACATCTCGCTGCTGAGCTTCCAGGGTCTCAATCTGTCCTGGCTCTTCATCACCAACACCAACATCAGCTCGGTGCCATCGGCCTCCTTCAGGAACCTGGCTTACCTGACGGCCCTGAACCTCTCTTACAACCCCATCTCCACGCTCGAGTCCTGGGCCTTTCGAGACCTCATCAGGCCGGTTTATGTGTGCTTTATTTGTTTACCTGCATGTCATGTGACCGTGAGCGTGTCAAAATAGTTTGTGAATCTCTAAAGATGCAAGTACAGCTTCATCTGCTTAAATGGGGAAAGACTCTGAAACGGTTTGTCAGGATTACATAACTTTAACGTGTCAAATTCAAATTATAAAACGGATAGTTCCGGTCCTTGATTCTGATTGGCTGAGCCACGTTCGAAGCTGTTGTAAATTACTCTACAAAGTAACATACACCTTTGTTTACGTCTGTGTTGCTCGGCAACCACTTTGTTGCAACCACAACTGTTTCTGAGGAACTACATTGTTTGGTGGAAGAATACTGTTTTTATTAATATCATTACACTTTATTTGCTCTGTTTTATTTTGTGAAACCATACTACGTATATGGAATAACCGTTTTATAAAAGCAATAAGCCCCGTGAAGCCGTGGTTTACAGTGAATTTATAACAGCTAAGGCTGTTTCCCTCAACGCCTAACAAGCGGAAACCCCCTTAGCTGTTCGATAATGCAAAAGGACAATAGTAAACACTCAATTTTCAGTTAAAGGCAGTTCATCAACCTCCAGCTCAGTTCAGTTTAATTGGTTCTTCTACCTTTCAATTCTTTAGTAACCATAATTTGTGCATTTGTAAACTTGGTCTGTCCCTGTCCGAGTGCTGTGCTTCACGTCAAACATTTGTGACCCAGGACCGCATAATGTTCTTTTTAGCAGCATCATATGACCCCTTTAAGTTTACATTTTCCGAAATTTAGATTTATACATCATGATACCCCAGCGACTTAAGACTGCTTTTGTGCTCCAGGGTCACATTCATCTCTATAAAACCACATTAATTGCAGTCGTCATAATAATTCTGTCCTTGTTTTGCAGACTGAAGGAGCTGCACATGATCAGCACCAACCTGCTCACCGTGGAGCCTCATGCTCTGGGAGGTTTGCGTCAGATCCGAGTCCTGAACCTGTCCAACAACGATCTGGTGACTCTGGAGGAGAGCTCCTTCCACTCGGTCAACAGCCTGGAGACGCTCCGTGTGGACGGGAACCCGCTGTCCTGCGACTGTCGTCTGCTGTGGATCCTGCAGCGCAGACGCACTCTAAACTTTGACGGGAAGATGCCGGTGTGCGCCGGACCGCCGGAGGTGCAGGGATACCTGTTGAGCATGTTCACCGATTCGGCGTTATTCGACTACTTCACCTGCCAGAAGCCCAAGATCCGCAACCGGAAGCTGCAGCAGGTGAGCAGTGATGGGTATCGTTAAGGTTTTAACAGTATTACCGATACTGCTAAGCCGGTTCTGTGATCAGTAGTAAATCTCCATCACATGCTTTCAGCAGCATTTACAACACAGAGCTGTAGTTCACTGACAAGCTACGCAAAAAAAATCGCAGACGATATGATTATGAAATCGAAGAAATCGTTCGCGATAATGAAAGCAGTTTGCGTAGCTTCTCAGTGAACTACGGCTCTGTGTAGTAAATGCTGCTCCATCTGAAAGCACGTGAAAATACCACATTTAATAACATGTTTTTACTCACTTCATAACGTCAGTCGAGAGTTTGAAATAAATCCTTCTGTGAGATGATGTGGCTTCTTACACAGAATAAGGCACGCAACATTTTAGAGCTGTCAAAATGACTTAACTAAATTCGAATTTTCTACTTAAATATAATCAAAATTCGAATTATATTCGAATTTAAAAGACAATTTCAGTTAGGGGGAAAAAAGCTTTTGGCTTCTCTCCTGAGGCCACAAGAGGGTGCATTGCGCAAAATATTATGCACGTTTCTTCAAAGCGTAATAAAATAACACGACTATCTTTGAAAAAAAGTGCATAATGTTTAAAATAATGTTTATAAACCATATATAATTAATAAAGTTACTTAAACACTTAGAAGAAAAAAAACAGCACCATGCATCTATGTATAGTTTAATACAAAGGACCGAAAACCAATCACAAAGAGTACTTTCTTCATTTAAAAACATGAGAT
>NW_015661398.1:120004-126220 GCF_001515625.1 Sinocyclocheilus rhinocerous | reverse complement strand
ATTAGGGCTGCACGATAAATCGAAATGGAATCGAGTTCGCGATTCGACAGAAGCTGCGATTGTCATGCGTATCTTTCAGTGAAGCACGGTTCTGTGATCAGCAGTAAATCTCCATCCAAAGGCCAGAGGGCGCTCTCGCGCTGAAACTCCAAATACGCCTCGCAGACGAAACCCAGGAAATGCCTATAGCGGTAGCTGGATAAACAGAAGATTTAACTGCTTTTATTGATTCAACGTGACTAATAAACACACGACTATGGCAATATACGGTTTATCTGAGTTCTTATTATTATAATTTTCATTCAAATAAAGTATATTTATAATGCAATGCCTTTATCACTGCTTAGAATACTATGAAATATTTTGCGTGCCTTATTCTGTGTAAGAAGCCACATCTCACAGAAGGGTTTATTTCAAACACTCGACTGACGTTATGAAGTGAGTTTGGAGTAAAAATATGTTATTAAATGTGGTATTTTCACATGCTTTCAGATGGAGCAGCATTTACTTCACAGAGCCGTAGTTCACTGAGAAGCTATGCAAACAGCTGTCATTATCGCGAACGATTTCTTCGATTTCATAATCGCGCAATAAAATCGTCTGCGATTTTTTTTGGCGTAACTTGTCAGTGAACTACGGCTCTGTGTAGTAAATGCTGCTCCATCTGAAAGCACGTGAAAATACCACATTTAATAACATGTTTTTACTCACTTCATAACGTCAGTCGAGAGTTTGAAATAAATCCTTCTGTGAGATGATGTGGCTTCTTAAACAGAATAAGGCACGCCACATATTTCATAGTATTCTATGCAGTGATAAAGGCTATGTCGATTAGCATTGCATTATTGTATACTTTATTATAATGAAAATATAATAATTATAATAAGAACTCAGATAAATCATATATTGTCGTAGTCGTGTGTTTATTAGTCACGTTGAATCAATGAAAGCAGTTAAATCTTCTGTTTATTCAGCTGCAGCGATAGGGATTTCCTGGGTTTCTTCTGGGGGCCTATTTAGAGTTTCTCTGGCCTTCGGATGGAGATTTACTACTGATCACAGAACCGTGCTTCACTGACAAGATGCGCATGACAATGGTGATTTATCGTGCACCCCTAGCGTGTAAGCAGTTGAAAAAACTGTAATACCGGTTTTGGCACCCATCCCTACAGGTGACGGCACACGAAGGCCAGCCGGTGTCGTTTCTGTGCTGCGCCGAAGGCGAACCGACTCCGGCCATCATCTGGATTTCCCCGCAGAGACGGAGGATCACTTCCAAAAGCAACGGCAGGATTACGGTTCTCCCCGGTGGGACGCTGGAGATCCGTTACGCGCAGGTGACAGACAGCGGCACGTACATCTGCATCGCCAGCAACGCGGGCGGCAACGACACCTACTTCGCCACGCTGACCGTCAAGGGCCAGCCTTCGGATTCGGCGCTCTTCGCCAACCGCTCGCTGTACACGGTGGACTTCAATGACACCGGGCTCAACAGCACGCGTGTTTTCCTCAAGTTCACGCTGGATTTAACCACCATCCTGGTGTCCACGGCCATGGGCTGCATCACTTTCCTGGGCGTGGTGCTCTTCTGCTTCCTGCTGCTGTTTGTGTGGAGCCGCGGACGAGGACAGCGCAAGAACAACTTCACCGTGGAGTATTCGTTCAGGAAGACCGTGGGACCCGCCACCACCAGCGCGTCCGGAGGCACGCGCAAGTTCAACATGAGGATGATATGAAACCACGCAGCCAGGGGCCCCCTGGGAGAAGCATAGACGCCCAACGCTAACACACACAGTGCTGAATCACAGAAATACACGTGCCGCATGATCGCAGAAACGTGACGACCTCGCAGTGTTATTTCCGTACTGTTAATATAGGATTATATATTTATGAACTTTTCATTTTGCTTTTGATTAGATTTTTATATTTTCTGTTTTTATTTTAATTTTAGTTATAGTAATTTTGCTGTAGGCTTTTTGTCTGTTTTATTTATTTATTTATTAGTCAGTTTTATATTAGTAATAAAGAGAGAGAGAATTTTTTTATATTTTCCATTCTAGTCATTTTTGTAGTTTTTTTTTTCCAGTTTTTATTTTTTCAGTAGTTATTTTTAGGTAGATTAAGTATTTCAACTGAACAAAAAAATATATTTTGATATATATATTTTCCAGTTTAAATTATTAAACTGCTAAAACTGAAATGGTTTTTATTTTAAATTCTGTTTTCATTTTGATTTTAGTTCAAGTTTAAATAAATCCGCTTTAAAAAAATTTTTTTTTTAATTAATATAGCGAGGTAATTATCACTATTGTCTATATTATTATCTCTTTATTATTATAATAATAACAACAACAACAACAACAACAACAACAATAATAATAGAGAGAAATTTTAGTTGGTTTTAGTAATTTTATTGTTTGTTTTAATCTTTATTTGTTTTTATCTGTATTTTTCTTGTACATCAGAAATGTTTTGTTTCAGTTCATGTACTTTATTAAATAATCTTAGTTAACAATAATAACACTGCGACCTTGTTCTCACAGCCTTTCTGCTGCAGCTGCTGGTTAAACAATACAGTAACAAATAGTGACTTTTTTGCACTTTTTGGAAACCCCAGATCTGCATTTAATAATAAGTTTCCTTTCAATACTCGTTTTATGCACAGTTGACTGGTAAACCGGTTTCCCTTCACAGAGAAAATTACAATTCGAGAAACAGCCACAATGTCATCTTCGGATGACTTATAAAAATTAATGGTATGTAAATTTGCTCTTTAATAATTTAGACGCAAATAAAGCCGAGGCGATATCCATAATGCCCTTTAATGCAAAGCCCACTTCCACCAAACCACAGCTGAGACGAGGAACTAAATTACACCTGAATTCACAAATTGTAATATGTTTGTTCTGCATCGAACAAACAAACATGCAAACCTGCATAAAACGAGTCATTCCAGCATTACTGGTTCTGCGATGAGCACCTGTGTGAGTTGGGACAAATGCACCGGCCGCGCCGCCGTCAGCCAGAAAACGCTGCGTTTAGGAAGCCCAGCTTTGTGTTCTGGCTGCATGGCTTTTGCTTTAATGAGCCTGGACCGGACTGACGAGGGGTCGCTTACCCACAATCCCCCTCGTCAGCCTCGGTCCATGCACACGCCAACAACCCGCTGGCCTTCATGGGGGGAGGCTGCATCAGTGTCGGATCGGCTAGATGTCAGGAACGCTGAGAAACACACACACACACACACACATACACACACACACACACTAGAGCCATATATTTACATGAGGTTTACAGCAATAGTGCATTATCTTCTGTTTGCAATAACTGCATATTTTATTTTTCTACTCAGACTCATTTATGCATTTATGACTAATAAGTGCATTTATGCACAATTAAGATGCATTTGTTTATTCATTGGCTTCACTGTGAATTCATTTTCTGTTTCACATGCACTAATAGCTATACAGTGGAATTGCACATTATCATTGATATAGATATTTATGAACTTTTCATTTTGCTTTTGATTAGATTTTTATATTTTCTGTTTTTATTTTAATTTTAGTTATAGTAATTTTGCTGTAGGCTTTTTGTCTGTTTTATTTATTTATTTATTAGTCAGTTTTATATTAGTAATAAAGAGAGAGAGAATTTTTTTATATTTTCCATTCTAGTCATTTTTGTAGTTTTTTTTTTCCAGTTTTTATTTTTTCAGTAGTTATTTTTAGGTAGATTAAGTATTTCAACTGAACAAAAAAATTTATTTTGATATATATATTTTCCAGTTTAAATTATTAAACTGCTAAAACTGAAATGGTTTTTATTTAAAATTCTGTTTTCATTTTGATTTTAGTTCAAGTTTAAATAAATCCGCTTTAAAAAAAAATTTTTTTTATTAATATAGCGAGGTAATTATCACTATTGTCTATATTATTATCTCTTTATTATTCTACTCAGACTCATTTATGCATTTATGACTAATAAGTGCATTTATGCACAATTAAGATGCATTTGTTTATTCATTGGCTTCACTGTGAATTCATTTTCTGTTTCACATGCACTAATAGCTATACAGTGGAATTGCACATTATCATTGATATAGACTCCATAATGCACACACTGATATGATGCATGGTTTTCTCTCGTCCTGACGCTCTTTGCTTTTGGCGGCCGGTGTGTGAACGTCTCTGCTTCTCCTGCCCAGTCTGAACCCCCATGTCATTTCCCATCATCCCCCCCGACTGGGTCTCAATGAGGGAGGGTCCCTGGCTGGTGACCACGGATGCACATAAAATCAAGTCGCCCATCTAGTCCATGTGTCTTTGACTGTAGAGGGCATTCTGTGTTTATTATATTTACATCATTTGTTTATAATGTGTTTTTGTACTACTTTGAATTGTTTCTTTTCTTTAGTGTTTTAAACAGAAACAACAGAATCTGTTCTCAACACCACAGCCGCTCAACGTGGAGTGTTTCTGAGAAAACGCATTGTTAAATTTGAACAGACTGAGAACCAGAATGATTAGGACTAACTTGTTCTGTGCATCATGCACGTCTATTAACCGGCCGCTGGTGTTGAAAACAGATTAGTTAACCAATAAGCAACAAGAGCCATAAATGAAGAATGTTCTAACTTAAACCCACCTGTCCTGGAGTGTGTGTGCAATATGACAAATACAGTCAAATCTGCTGGATATCACCTTCATGATGCCATTAACTTGTGGGCATTGGTATATTCTACTAAACTAAATCCATAAAAAATAATTTTGTTACTTAAAATAAACATGAATCGAAAAAAATCTATAAAAACTAAAACATTTTTAACTAGTTGCCAAGGCAATACTTTTCATTTAGTCTAAATTGATAACTAAAACTGAAATAAAAATGATTAAAAACTATAGACATGTTTTGAAAACAAACAAAAAAACAATAAAAATTTGTTTAAAATTAAAACAAATTTACACAACAAAATTGCCAAAACTTTAGCAAAAAATTAAGATAAAAAATATAAGAACTAATTCAAAATATTAATGAAAACTATAATTAGTGTCTTCAATTGGAACAATTTTTAACTTTAAACACAACCCAATGCAATGCAAAATTCAGGTAAAAGACCTGCAAAGAAAATTACTTCATATTAATACAGTAAATTGCCCTATTTTTACTTCTTTTTTTTATCAGACGGTTTGTCAGAGGCTTTGAGTAGAAAGCTGAATGTTTGATGCTTCATTGAGCTTGACTTACATAATCGACTGAGAGCAGAGACTCACTCACAGCCCTGGAGCGACACTGGTTATGCTTTTGCTAACAGTAGGCATAGACTATGCTCTGTTCAACAATCTAGTGAACTAAATAGGCACCTAGACAACTACACAGGACCTTTTAAAAAATCTGTTTTTAAATGGAAGGAAGTAATATAGTATATATGCATAAGAAAATTTGGAAAAGGGAACACACACACACACACACATATATATATATATATATATACCAGAATTAAGAATCTCAATTTTATGTGTATAGATTCAAATCTGCAAACCATCTATATAACTATATATATATAGAGTTATATAGATGGTTTTTGCATATTTGAATCTATACACATAAAATTGAGATTCTTAAATTTAAATAAATTCCTACACTCTTACCAGCACTCACACACATCATCAACACACACTCGGGTAACCCCACTGCTCAAAAAACCTACATTAAACACTTCACTTACAGATAGCTACAGACCTGTCTCTCTCCTTCCATTCATAGCGAAAACCCTCGAACGAGTTGTTTTCAACCAGGTATCTATCTGCTGCTTTTGACACTGTCAATCATCAGATCCTCCTGTCTGCCCTCTCATCACTGGGCATCACAGGGATTCCACTTCGCTGGTTTGAATCCTATCTCACTGGTAGGTCTTTCAGGGTGTCCTGGGGAGGGGAGGTATCCAAAGCACATCAACTGGTCACTGGGGTTCCTCAGGGATCAGTTCTTGGACCCCTCCTCTTCTCCATATACACAACATCACTGGGTCCCATCACACAGGCACATGGTTTCTCCTACCTATACCTACTATGCTGATGACACACAGCTCTATCTCTCATTTCAACCAGATGATCCAACAGTAGCTGCACGGATCTCAGGCTGCCTGGCGGACATCTCGGCATGGATGAAAGAACATCACCTACAGCTCAACCTGGCAAAGACTGAGCTTCTTGTCTT
>NW_015661398.1:118375-119913 GCF_001515625.1 Sinocyclocheilus rhinocerous | reverse complement strand
TAGAGCCCTGCGCGGGACTGTTTTCTTAAACCCGCACCCGCCCGCTCCCGCTGAATGTATGACCAGGACCGCCCGCTCCCGCAACCTATGTGTTCCACTCCCGCCCGCGCCCGCAATGTTTGTGTCCACTCCCGCCCGCGCCCGCAATGTTTGTGTCCACTCCCGCCCGCGCCCGCAATGTTTGTGTCCACTCCCGCCCGCGCCCGCAATGTTTGTGTCCACTCCCGCCCGCGCCCGCAATGTTTGTGTCCACTCCCGCCCGCGCCCGCAATGTTTGTGTCCACTCCCGCCCGCTCCCGCGGACTTTATCTCAGAGCTTGTGAAAATTATACACAAATACTTAAGTTAACATCCAGAATAACAGACTTTAAACATGATTGCGTTTAAATAAGATGAAGTAACCAATGCTAAACCAAAGCACCACACATGACAAAAACATTGGGTATTTTTTTATTAGCTTATAAAACATTAACCGTCCAAACAAAACAGCAACTAGCGGCACCTCAGTTTTTAAACGCAGGCTAGGCCTACTGCATACACACGCACCAAACAATTAACTAGGAAATAACTTTAACATTAAATAAATAAACACAGAGAACTTTGAAAATAGGCTAGATATAATTTTAACAAATTAAATTCAAAACGAAATAAATAAAATAAATAGAAGGCTTAAAAAAAATCTCACAGATTTCACATTCACAATAGCTTGCTTAACAGGCTATTGCAAAAAATAAAATAAATAATACTAAAAAAGAGCTTGCTTTGACCACAGAGAATTGTGCAGGTATGTCGCCTCAGGGCAGAGGTGCCAGATTTATGTCCGTTGTAAACGAACACTTTTGCACATTTATCGCAACGTACAAAGTTTAACTCTGTCCCATTTTTTTCAGTGACAATTGAGAATTGTTTCCAGATATCTGACTTGCCTTGCTTTGCTTTTGTCAAGTAAACAGCCGCTTTAATTCTCTTCTCAACTTCTTGTTTTGACTCTATTTCTACTACACGCCAAATCCCACCGTTCCCCGCGGGTCTCCCGCGAAATTTTCTGACCGCCCACTCCCGCCCGCAGCAAAGGTAAAACCGCCCGCTCCCGCGAGATTTGCGTTGGGTCCCGCGGGTCCCGCGGGAGCCCAAACCCAATGCAGCTTATCTCCTTGCACTGGCTACCGGTTGCGGCTCGCATCAAATTCAAGACATTGATGCTTGCATATAGAACAGCCTCAGGCTCAGCACCCGACTACTTCCACTCACTATTACTAATCCAGAAAACTGAGATCCGCTAGTGAGCAACGCCTCGTGGTACCATCATAGAGAGGCTCAAAATCACTTTCCAGAACATTCTCGTTCACCGTTCCTGGCTGATGGAATGATCTTCCAACCCCTATCCGGAATGCTGAATCCCTGACAATTTTCAAGCGACAGCTGAAAACTCATCTCTTTCGACGCTACTTGACTTCATCATCATAAAAAAAAAAAAAAAAATATTCTCTCTCTTTATCTATTCCTTCTCTTTCTAGCGTGTACTTATTTGAACAATG
>NW_015661398.1:106929-118263 GCF_001515625.1 Sinocyclocheilus rhinocerous | reverse complement strand
GTCTGATTTAAACAATGCCTGAAACTTGGTATTACAAGCACTTCCTGTGTCTGTTTGCCTCTTTAAGAAGAATCGCTTTATGTATTCCCCAATTGTAAGTCGCTTTGGATAAAAGCGTCTGCAAAATGACTAAATGTAAATTAAAATAATATATATTAAACATTTCATTTTCATTTTAAAGTTTTAGTAATTTTATTTAGTTTTTTGTCTTTTTATTTATTAATTCATTTTTATTTAAGTTTAGGTTATTTTAGTACTTCGAGTTAAACTAAACGTAAATGAGAAATGTTGCCTTTGCAAATGCAATAAAATCAGTACGTTTTTTAATTGTTTCATTTTATTTTAAAAATAAAAAATTTTTTTATGGTTTTAGTCCAGTTAACGAGAATAACCCTCATTTATCAGTCAATATATAATATTTAATATGGAAATGCAATAGTTTTAAATAGTTTGGAAAATTGGAAATTTAATTTCAATATGTCTTGGTAACATGTATTGTTCTCTTTAGAGTGCATTGATATTTTAATTTTAATAGAGCGTTTCAAATCATCACATACTGTATGAGGTTCCATTTCGGTTGTTCCCTAAGAAGGGAGCTGCCTATGTAGACAGTAGGTTGACTCAGTAGGATGTGGAACAGAGCTCATCACTCTTTAATTATTAGTGTAATCTGTGATGACAGTAAGTGCTTAATTTCATCTTGTAAGGACTGAGCATTACGACATTATCTAATCAGTTAAGATACACAGAGTGACATAGTGTTCCCGCACATGTGATAAATGGAGTGTGACATCCAGCTGGTTTGACTGCGTTTCATCTTCTGAAACGGAGACAAATGAGAGTCTGATCTTGTCTGGATGAGGTGAAGCAAGCATATCAGGTTTTGTGACCCTTAGATGTTGTCCATGTGGCCTGTGATTGGATGTTGTTGATGGGTTGAACTGTTTTAGTTGAGCTCTTTCTGTTAGCGTTAGCCTCTAGCCGTGCAGTCAGTCACTGTGTTTAGGTGTGGTGATGATAGAACGAGAGATAGAAGGCTCAGCCGGGATCCATCCCACAAAAACCCGGCTTCCTTTCCTCCTCACATTACATTCCTTCATGAACTGGACGATGAACTGAAATGACCTGCCGACACTGTTCATGATCTGGATTATTCTCTGCTGTTTAAATCAGAGAGGATTTGTAAAGTGTCCTGGAGCGCATTCAATGCATTTGTTCCCTTTTCTGAATTTAATCAACGTTGTTTGCAAAATGCCTGATGCAGGTTGAGCAAAACGCAAAATTTAAGAAACGGGTGTGAATTTGAGTTGAATTGCGTCACAGGATGTTGAATTGGAATTTTGAATTTACCTTGATTTATTTGCAACTTTAATTGCATTTCAACCAGTTTTGACAGTTTTGAATTATTATGTCTATTTAATATGTAGAAAATGCAGGAAGAAAACCATCTAAAATCTATTATTAAAAATTGAAATTAAAAAAATATAAAATCAGTCGGTTATAAAACCCTGTAAAAATGTTATTCACATAATTTAAACCAATGTGACCCTGGACCACAAAACCAGTCATAAGAAGCATGGTTATATTTATAGCCAACAATACATTGTATAGGTCAAAATTATGCCAAAAATAATTTGGCTATTAAGTAAAGATCATGTTCCATGAAGATATTTTGTAAATTTCCTACCGTAAATATATCAAAACTTAATTTTTGATTAGTAATATGCATTGCTAAGAACTTCATTTGAACAACTTTAAAGATGATTTTCTCAATATTTAGATTTTTTTGCACCCTCAGATTCCAGATTTTCAAATAGTTGTATCTCAGCCAAATATTGTTCTATCCTAACAAACCATAAATCAATGGAAAGCTTTGACACTTAAAAATTGACACTTAAGACTGGTTTTGTGGTCCAGGGTCACATATATTGTTATTTTTTATTAAGTAGTTGTTGTTTTTTTTATCATGTTTTAGTTATTTTTAGTACTTCGACTTAAACCAAATGAAATTAGAAATTTTGTTTTGGCAACTAGCTGAAATAAAATAAGTTATATATTTATGTACACATTTTATTTCAATTAATGTTTATTTTATTTCAAGTAATGGCTTTATTTTTTGTTTTTAGTTAACAATAATACCCTGCAATAAAATGAAAGTTCGTTTATTAAATATAATGATTGTAAATGAAAAGAAAAAATTTGTGGCATTTGATCATCTAATGTTTCAGAAAATATACCCATATGTTGTTTATATGATGTTTATGGCAAATTCATACTGAAACTGTTAAAAACTCCACTTCATTACATTGAATTCTACATTACCATTTTGCACCCTGTTTGCTACAGCAGTTCAAATTCAGGAATTGAATTTGGTTTTAAAAGCATCTCAATTCATTTCAGAATGATGCTCAACCATCCGATACAAGAAACTCGCAGCATCAGGCATTTACATAAGAATCTGTGATTGTGTGTGATCATCTATGAGTCTTTTATGTGCTCTTATTCAGTCTGATGATTCTGAAGCAGTGAGAACAGCAATAGATCAATCATATGTTCACCTCTAATAGTTTGAGCTGCTGACCTCCATCCAGTCCTCGCTGTCTCTCTCTCTTCCATCTTTCCTCCCAGAGCTGCATTACAAGCATCAACATCTGCCAACATTCAAGCAGCAAGATTAATGGAGACGCTGGGAATGTTTCATGGTTTATCAGGAGTTTTAATTTTCTCTAAACCAGTTTGTGGTCAATTACACTGGCTGTGTTCAGAATGGAATACTAGCATACTGCACTGTATATACTGCATATATTTTTTTTTTTAAATAGTATGTGAAAATGTATGCAGTGTGCAATGATAAACATTTTAAATGGTGCTACGTTGTCATTGTAGGATGCATTTTTCCACTGTGTGCTTAGCTGTACATTTGAGTAAATGCAGTAGGTCATCTGGGTTCTTTGCATATGAGAAACAGTGTTATATACTGCAGAAATACTGTGAGTAGTATGTTATTCTGAACACAGCTTTCACACATCCTCTAAGCATCATGTCATTTCTTCATATCAAAGATAGCATGTCCAATAAAAGCTCATCAGCTCTCAAACAGGATCTTCTTTGTGATTCATGCATGTTCTGGTGTTCAAGCCGAGAGTCTGTTCTGTCATTAGCCCAGGCGGCGGAGCATATGCTCCTCTCATCTCCAGAAAGTAGGTCTTACGGTCCCCGGACCCCTCGTCAGTCTGGTCTCCTCCACCGTCTCCTATTGATTCTCACACACAGACGCTTATCGCTCATGCTTTATTTTACAGAAAATCCTCATTCACAACCACCGGACCCCATTACACTCTAATTTAGAGCATCTCTTGTGGAAAAACGGTCCTTTTAATTAAAAAACATCTGAAGTTCACAAAATGTTTCATGCTCTCATTACAGCAATGGTTCTGACCCACATAGCCTACATGTGGATCATAGTGTGTATCCATTACATGACGACATTTCTCTTGTATTATTGTTTTGTAGTTATTAGTACTGTTTGCCATGTAGTTAACACGTATTAAAGTAAGTCGCTTTGGATAAAAGCGTCTGCAAAATGACTAAATGTAAATTAAAATAATATATATTAAACATTTCATTTTCATTTTAAAGTTTTAGTAATTTTATTTAGTTTTTTGTCTTTTTATTTATTAATTCATTTTTATTTAAGTTTAGGTTATTTTAGTACTTCGAGTTAAACTAAACGTAAATGAGAAATGTTGCCTTTGCAAATGCAATAAAATCAGTACGTTTTTTAATTGTTTCATTTTATTTTAAAAATAAAAAATTTTTTTATGGTTTTAGTCCAGTTAACGAGAATAACCCTCATTTATCAGTCAATATATAATATTTAATATGGAAATGCAATAGTTTTAAATAGTTTGGAAAATTGGAAATTTAATTTCAATATGTCTTGGTAACATGTATTGTTCTCTTTAGAGTGCATTGATATTTTAATTTTAATAGAGCGTTTCAAATCATCACATACTGTATGAGGTTCCATTTCGGTTGTTCCCTAAGAAGGGAGCTGCCTATGTAGACAGTAGGTTGACTCAGTAGGATGTGGAACAGAGCTCATCACTCTTTAATTATTAGTGTAATCTGTGATGACAGTAAGTGCTTAATTTCATCTTGTAAGGACTGAGCATTACGACATTATCTAATCAGTTAAGATACACAGAGTGACATAGTGTTCCCGCACATGTGATAAATGGAGTGTGACATCCAGCTGGTTTGACTGCGTTTCATCTTCTGAAACGGAGACAAATGAGAGTCTGATCTTGTCTGGATGAGGTGAAGCAAGCATATCAGGTTTTGTGACCCTTAGATGTTGTCCATGTGGCCTGTGATTGGATGTTGTTGATGGGTTGAACTGTTTTAGTTTAGCTCTTTCTGTTAGCGTTAGCCTCTAGCCGTGCAGTCAGTCACTGTGTTTAGGTGTGGTGATGATAGAACGAGAGATCGGAGGCTCAGCCGGGATCCATCCCACAAAAACCCGGCTTCCTTTCCTCCTCACATTACATTCCTTCATGAACTGGACGATGAACTGAAATGACCTGCCGACACTGTTCATGATCTGGATTATTCTCTGCTGTTTAAATCAGAGAGGATTTGTAAAGTGTCCTGGAGCGCATTCAATGCATTTGTTCCCTTTTCTGAATTTAATCAACGTTGTTTGCAAAATGCCTGATGCAGGTTGAGCAAAACGCAAAATTTAAGAAACGGGTGTGAATTTGAGTTGAATTGCGTCACAGGATGTTGAATTGGAATTTTGAATTTACCTTGATTTATTTGCAACTTTAATTGCATTTCAAAGAAATTCACCAGTTTTGAATTATTATGTCTATTTAATATGTAGAAAATGCAGGAAGAAAACCATCTAAACCAGTTAGAATCTATTATTTATTTAGTAAATCATAGCATCATGTGTTGATATTTTGAATTATATATGACTCCCCTAAAACGCGCATAAGAGAGATGTATTGTAATTTTAGATGACCTATAGGGGTATTTTATTTGCTCTGAATGGATTTTCTGAGGTGATTTTGTTATGTAACTTTACTGTCATCTAGTGGTGAACCGCCAAACCATTGAGAATCCAGTTTTGAAGCTCTTCACTTGCCATCTAATTTTATGCCGATATAAATATGACTGTTAGTCTCATAATACATGGCAGAAAGTGTGTTTTTCTACCTTTTATGGTCATAAAACTCTCATGATCTTTATTTCTGTGGCTCTGTATTGAGATCAGGTTTATTGATTAGTAATATGCATTGCTAAGAACTTCATTTGAACAACTTTAAAGATGATTTTCTCAATATTTAGATTTTTTTGCACCCTCAGATTCCAGATTTTCAAATAGTTGTATCTCAGCCAAATATTGTTCTATCCTAACAAACCATAAATCAATGGAAAGCTTTGACACTTAAAAATTGACACTTAAGACTGGTTTTGTGGTCCAGGGTCACATATATTGTTATTTTTTATTAAGTAGTTGTTGTTTTTTTTATCATGTTTTAGTTATTTTTAGTACTTCGACTTAAACCAAATGAAATTAGAAATTTTGTTTTGGCAACTAGCTGAAATAAAATAAGTTATATATTTATGTACACATTTTATTTCTTAATTAGGTTCAGGAATGCTATTCTTCAGATTTGGGATTTCTGCATGCCTTCTTTACATTATATGACATTTTGATCCCTGAATGTGTCGAACGCATCCCTGTACTCGTGTAAAATCCATCGGATGTCTTTACTGCTCGCTGTGAGATTGGATGAAAACATTGTTTGACTCATTTGAACTCGCTGTCTGAATATGAGCCATAATCTAGTGAGATGTTTCACAGCATTCGGACTGAGTTTGTGAATATTTCCGGTATTACATGGAACACATAGAAGCCTAATCATGCAAAGTTTCTTAATGTAAAGCAATATATTCTTGTCTTTTGCAATGAGACTTGATTTATCTTCATCTGTCTGTAGTTCATAGAGAGATGTCAGTGGCAGAGGGATGTTTGTCTTCAAGATTTGTGGGCATTCAGTGGCATTAATAAAGAGTTATTGAGCTCAGCCCTAGATATCATTGGCATATCGTTGATATTTCAGGTGAAACGATTGAGCTTCTGATGTGCCATTTTAATGCACGCCACTTTTATTTGCACATCATATGTATTTAACCTTTGCTAAATCATCCAGGAGCTTAACGGCACACATGATGAATGAAAGTGCAGTTTTAAACTCGATTTGTTTTTTCCATCCAATCTCACAGCAGCCCGGTCTCGTCCATCATACTGTGTATGAATATTGTTTCAAGTGTTTATCTGTTATTTTCTATGCATATGTTTGTTTTATACTGTTTGTCTTGTAAAAAAAAGAGAAAAGACCTTTTATTCATAAAAGCATGTTGTACCCTGTTCACTGTCTTGGGTGTTTCTTGTCTGTTTGCATATGTTTCTGCTCATATATCTGTTCCACAGCACTGAAATCATGAATAGAGGCCAGTTATTCATCTTTAACCTGTAAGGTTTGGCCCTATAGCAACATAATTTTCTTTCACTTTTGTCTTCTAAAATGCATGCATTTAAAAGGACAGATTTTAAAGCCACTAATGTGTTTTAAAGCAAAATGACATTTCGATTTTCTTCTCCAGAATATTTTTGGTATCACTCCTACATAAACGACACATGCCGAAGTATTCAAATTGAGCTCTCATGTCTGTACTTTTCTGCTACATCAGGATTTTTGATGAGTTAAATATATGAATGCAATTTTGCACCACAATGGAATTGCATTAATGCATTTCATCATTGGAAATGTTCCGTTATTGCATTTGTTTATTTTGAAGTGTTTATAGTAATATAAACATTTATAGTATGTTTATGTGCACTTATAATAATAATTAAGTAACAATTAGTTATGATTTGTGATCTGATTTTAAGACCAATAAAATATAAGTAGCCTAATGGTTGACAGTTTGAGTCTGTAAGAGCCATAAACATTGATTTAATTAAAAGATCATTTTAAAATGGTTTAATTTTCCAATGTGATACAAGTTACCCCCCTTATAAATAAATAAATAAATATTTTTGTCACTTTGCATAAAGACATTCCATGTCCAGGCCTGTTTCATTAAACAAGTTTACCAAATAAGCCAGGTTTATTTCAGTTAGTCTGACTTATTGTCAGTTTATTTGGTTCAAAATAAGTCAGACTAACTGAAATAAGCCTGGCTTGTTTGGTAAACTTGTTTTATGAAACAGCCCCCAGAACATGATATGTGTGTGTGTGTGTATGTGTGTACTGGTTTATAGATCCTGGTGGGGACTTAAACCTGACTACACACAGACTCATGGGGACTCGTGTCACGGTGGGGACCTAAATTGTGGTCCCCACGGGTACAAAAGCTTATAAATCATACAGAATGAAGTTTTTTGAAAATCTAAAAATGCAGAAAGTTTCCTGTGAGGGGAAGGTTTAAGGGTAGGGTTGGTGTAGGGCAATAGAATATACGGTCTGTACAGTAGAAAAACCATTACGCCTATGGAGAGTCCCCACAAGGATAGCTGACCAGACTGTGTGTGTGTGTGTGTGTGTGTGTGTCCAGCCCAACAGAGGGCAGATCAGTGCGTTACTGTGGTGGTTTCACCGCTAAGTGTCACTGTAGCACTACAGTGTTTCTGTTGATTCACTCAAAAGATGAAACAAGCGTTTTCCTCCAATTTTTTATTTACTTAATTATTCAAAACACACAATTGTATTTACCCATACTGGTCTTTTTAGTCCACTGATGTCCTGTAACAGTTATCACTCAGGTTTAGCCATCTTTAAAAGACTCAACATATGAACATACTGTAAGTAACTGTACAGGCGTTCATAACCGTTGAGATCAAGACTGGGAAACGAAACGCTCAGAGAAATGACGGGGACACAACACGTCAAAAGCTGTATATGCGGTAGATGAAACGGATTTTTAATGCCATCATTATTGAAAATTATATTTTTGACTAAATCCCTAATGTAAAACTACAGTGATTCAGCGCTCCATTCGCAGTCGGATTTGGGATATATTCCTACTTTCAGTGTCCATGTTGGAATTCGAATTTATTGGAATGACTGGATTTGGCCCGCGAAATTTCGCCGAGGAACTGTAGCCTAAACGAGACCGCGTCTTTATTCTCACAGCTCCCTCAGTAATAATAAAGCTGCATTTTGCCCTGAATTTGAAAATGCCTATCAATAGCACGATTTTTTATTTATAGGCAGAAACTGACTTTGGCGTGAATACGATACGCACGTGTTTGACGTGCATATAATACGCAGTTTTTGCGTGCATATAATACGCAGTTTTTGCGTGCATATGATACGCATTTTGGCTTATATATAAAACGCACCATCCCCACATCCCTAAACCTAACCATTGCGTATCATATGCACGTCAAAGTCAATTTCTGTGTATAAAAATAGTACGCCAAATAGAAACAGAAAATCGTGCCATTGATACGCACTTTCATGAGATCAGGCATAGAGTATAATTAAGAGGATTCACATGAACAAAAATCAGGGCAGAAGAACACACGAGTGTACTGGTGAGTTGAGCGTAGGCACTTTTTTGGAGAATCGTAGTGATATTATATTTGATATGGGATTCGCATGTGCTGTGTGTCCTCATCAGGCATTCAATCACAATACCCTGAGTCACGTGGGGATGGCGTCACTCGAGGGGACGTTGGCGGGAATGTGAGAAAGAAATGGCGGGATTTGGGAAGGTTCTTGCATAGCTCTCAGTGCAGCGCTGCTGTCCAGATGGATCGTATTCTTTCAGAAACGGCAGGTAAACAATAGCTCACTGTCTCACACGTAAAATGGTTCACCTTTTATCCGAACACAGAATCTTATTTTAAAGGAACAGTTCACTCAAATACAAGCCAAGCTAACAAAATGTGTTCTAAAATGTTTTGCTAATTGTTCCCATTGAGTTATGAACCATTACAGAAAACCCACATGTGAGATCAGATAGAAATTTGACATTTCACAAATTTACACCATTAAAATGTTCTAAAATCACATTTCCCATGTGCTCCACATATTTCACGTGTGATTTTAACGTGACATTAATGTGGTTTTTCTGTAAGGGATCTAAATGTTCTCTGAATGTTTTAAAAGAATGTTATAAGAAAATTTTTTGCAAACACGACTTTTAAATGTTCTCTAAACATTCTGGAAAACATCAGAGGCACTAAAACGTTTCAGAATAAGTTAGCCAAAGTTCCCTGTTAACTTGATACTCATCCTCATGTCAGTCCAAACCTGTTTCTTTCTTGCATGAAACAATCAGAATGTTCTTTTTCACACAATGAAAGGAATCATAAGCATTTGAAAGGACACGAGGGAGAGTAAATTATGACATTTTGTCGTGAATTAACCCTTTAAAGCAGCTGAAAAACATAAGATCTTCGGTCTAAAAGCCTCTCTGGAAAATGACTAAAATCAGAGCTGTTCTGAAATACAGTAACCATGGCAATCTGCTAAAAAATCTATATTATCCCTTCTTGATGGGTGGATGGTTTAAACGCGCAGCTGCACTCATCGCTCACAGCGTTTCTTTCCCAGTCTCGAGTCTTTACAGCGACTATCTCTCAAGCGTTCTTTCTCGTCTTTTGTTCTTCTCCTTATTGGAAATTGATTGTCTTCTACCATCACAAAGACACATGGTTCTGATTGATTCTCTGGTACCAGAGGAAGGAGGAGGATTCGTCCGCAGGGGTCTCGGATCTGAACACATTGTTTGTTGATCAACCACACATGTTAAATCAAAGAAGAATGGGCAGCTAAAAGAGTGAATCTCACAAAACCTGACAAGAAAATGTCCAGCTCATATTTCACTTAAGATCAAAGGAAAGGCGAAATTATATTATTGTAGCCTATAAAATATTATTATACATTAAAATATTATTATATTTAGAAGAAAATAGGCAAAACGGTTTTGATGTTCTTTAAATAATTGAATTTATTATTTAATGTACTTATTAAATAATTGCACATATATGTGTGCGTGTGTGTGTGTGTGTGTGCGTGCGTGTGTGTGTAAACAGATAATTATTAATTATTAATAAATGTAACGCCTTAATGCAATTGTAATCTTCTACCATCACAAAGACACATGGTTCTGATTGATTCTCTGGTACCAGAGGAAGGAGGAGGATTCGTCCGCAGGGGTCTCGGATCTGAACACATTGTTTGTTGATCAACCACACATGTTAAATCAAAGAAGAATGGGCAGCTAAAAGAGTGAATCTCACAAAACCTGACAAGAAAATGTCCAGCTCATATTTCACTTAAGATCAAAGGAAAGGCGAAATTATATTATTGTAGCCTATAAAATATTATTATACATTAAAATATTATTATATTTAGAAGAAAATAGGCAAAACGGTTTTGATGTTCTTTAAATAATTGAATTTATTATTTAATGTACTTATTAAATAATTGCACATATATATATCTAAAATATCTCTGTGTGTGTGTGTGTGTGTGTGTGTGTGTGTGTGTGTATATATATATATATATATATATATATAAACAGACAGTCTAGTTAAAAACCCCAAAACCTTGATTTAACTTCATTGAAATTTCATTTAGAGAGGTGGGACAGAAGGAGAACACAATATTGTCAAAGCAAATAAATAAATATATAGATAAAAAAATAACACAATTATCAAATTGAATCGTTCCCCTTGCGTTCCCCCGTTGGACAAATCCACGTTCCTCCTGCCTCTCCCTGACCTTGATGTACAAGTCGTCCTGTCTCTGAACAGTTAGATTAATAGCCATGCATAAAAGAATCACCAGCGGTTCCCTAACGACAGAAGAGCTGGTTTTCATTATCTTTTTTCATTTTAAATATCAGGATCACTTGAACACGCACAACAATCACTAATTCAACTGAAATGCATTTTCCTATGGACAGAAACATGGGTCAATAAACTAAATAAGAGAGAGAAAAAGAAATGGAACAATAAAATGAAACAAAAAAGTATACAGCAATTTGCCCCATGATATTACTTTGGTCTCTAAAGCTCATTTTGGTGTTTCTCATCATTCAAAAGAACTAACTACTACACAAGCTTTGGATAATTTCAGGCAATCTTGACTCCCGTGGTCAAAGGTTTCATATGGTGACGCCAGAATGTTTTCTAGTTGCTCTGACGCCACTTAAATGTTAAGTTCGCACTTAAAAATGGCTGATTTTGAGGGAGCATGCCAAAAACGAACAGGTAAATTACTCAACTCAACAAGACAGTACAGAACA
>NW_015661398.1:104092-106911 GCF_001515625.1 Sinocyclocheilus rhinocerous | reverse complement strand
TTACAAGTGTTTGAGGTAGTCCTATATCATAATTCTCATTGTCAACACGTGCCTGCCAGCGTGAAATGACATGATTGGTCGAATGTCTGTGAATATGACCGATGGAGGCATATGATTGGACGACCACTGACAGTGCAGGCATAACTCAGTTTTACACAATTATCACAAGCACACACTTCCAGAATACTGTAAATGACACAAAAATAGCTCTGTCGGAAGTGTGTGTGTGAGTCCAGAGGTTACAGTAATATCACATGTTAAGCATCACTAACTGCTCGTCTGTGACTCCTGCACACTTCATTGAGAAATAAATACACATAAATAAATGCAGCAAATAGAAAAACAACTACTTTAATAAAAAAAATTTAAAAAAGTGCTTCTTTGTCAGAATGGAAACAGAGTCTCTTGTTTTTATGCAAAATATGCAGCTATGCAAAATATATGTTTTAAAAAGTGTGTGTGTGTGTGTGTGTGTGTTTGAGAGTGTGTCCAGAGCAATTCCACCCGTGGTTGAAGGAAAAAGGCACTCAACTTGTCCTGCATAGTTGCCACTTCCTTCACCGTGGCATAATGCAGTCTGACTACTCTGTGTGCATGTGTGTGTGTGTGTGTGTGTGTGTGCATGCATGTGCGTGTGTGTTTAGCTTAGTTTGGGGACAAAATTGTGAGTTTAAGTTGTAATTAAAGGAACAGTTCACCAAAAAATGAAAATTTGCTGAAAATGTTCTCACCCTCAGGCCATCCAAGATTAGGATGAGTTTGTTTCTTCATCAGGTTTGGAGAAATGTAGCACTGCATCAGTGTCTCAGCAATGGATGCCCTGCAGTGAATGGGTGCCGTCAGAATGAGAGTCCAAACAGCTGATAAAAACATCACAATAATCCACACCACTCCAGTCTATCAGTTAACATCTGGAGAAGACAAGTTTTTAACTTCAAACTGTTGCTTCCAGCTGAAATATGAGTCCATAATCCATAATAACTCTTCCTCCAGTGAAAAAGTGCATCTCCTGTTGTCTCTCACATCAAAATCCAGCCACATATTTGTTTAGAGCTGTTTAAACGCTGCTTGGACACTGATGCAATGCTACATTTCTCCAAATCTGATGAAGAAACAAACTCATCTACAGCTTAGATGGCCTGAGGGTGAGCACATTATTATCAAATTTGCATTTTTTTGTGAACTATTCCTGTATGTCCCCAGTTAGACAGCTACGCAAATGTGTTTGTGTTTGAGAGGACAATGCGTCGCTACACTAAATCACATTGGTGTACGTGTGTGTTTGTGAGCAACAGGCGTGTGATGATGATGATGATGATGACGGTTAAACTGGCAGGCTGAAGAAGAATCTTTGGTATCAGTGGCTGTATCACACACACCACTGTGTTTCTGTGAGGTAGCCACATTGATTCTCACTACAAACGAGGTGTGTGTTCGCTTTTTTTTTCCACATTTTTGCTTCACATCAGAGTTTGCAATAACACTGTTTAAGAAAAAACTCGCTCTCTGCCTGGTCGTGGCTCAATGCTCTCTTCGAAAATGCTACAGACATCTGCTGTCTTACCTGTCCAGAGCGAGACAGAAAGTAAGCAAAGATGACCGTCACCTGGCGAACGCGTCAAGAAGGGCCTTTTTCTCCGTCAGGAACCTTTTGGATTAGACAAAGAAACAATATCCATCTCTACAGCTGCGAGAGTTCAGAGTTCAGGAGTCTGTTTCTCCACAAATGTTCGTTATACACAACAATCCCTTTTTTTCTTCGTTTCTCGTCGTCACAAGGTGCTTCTTTACACTTAGTTTATGCACAACAGAGCACAGAGTCCAGACGTGTGATACAAACTTTGTGTCTATGTAACTATTTTTACCCGCATCGTTATTATAGAGGAACAGAGAGAGAGAGGGAAGGAAAACAAGGAGGAAAGATATTTACAGTTTCATTTTCAGTACGTTTTGGTAAATGGATCAATTTGGTTTCCAAAACAACGGATGAGTGTTTCTCAGCCCCTGTGGGAAGGATTTTGCATGATTCTCCCGCACAGACTCATGGGAAAGGAAGGGAGTCTTTGGATTGGGCGGCTCGCAGCCGTGAACATCCTCTATGATTATCATTAAGGCATCTGTCGTTGGCACTCAATTATCATACAGTGACATTTTACCTTTAGGTTTGGCCTGTGAGAGAGTGTGTGTGTGTGAGAGAGAGTGTGTGTGAGTGTGTGTGTGTGTGTGTGTGTGTGTGTGTGTGTGCATGCATGTGCGTGTGTGTTTAGCTTAGTTTGGGGACAAAATTGTGAGTTTAAGTTGTAATTAAAGGAACAGTTCACCAAAAAATGAAAATTTGCTGAAAATGTTCTCATTTTAAAAACATCCAAGATTAGGATGAGTTTGTTTCTTCATCAGGTTTGGAGAAATGTAGCACTGCATCAGTGTCTCAGCAATGGATGCCCTGCAGTGAATGGGTGCCGTCAGAATGAGAGTCCAAACAGCTGATAAAAACATCACAATAATCCACAAGTAATCCACAGCACTCCAGTCCATCAGTTAACATCTGGAGAAGACAAAAGCTGAAACTAATCCAGCATTAAGACATTTTTAACTAAAATACGAGTCCATAATCCATAATAACTCTTCCTCCAGTGAAAAAGTGCATCTCCTGTTGTCTCTCACATCAAAATCCAGCCACATATTTGTTTAGAGCTGTTTTGGCTTGATCTATGCAGATTTCTCTCCTGATTCAGACCAGATCACTTTGGAGGAAGCGTTGTTATGGATTATGGACTCGTATTTTAGTTAAAAACGTCTTAATGCTGGATTAGTTTCAG
>NW_015661398.1:93550-102057 GCF_001515625.1 Sinocyclocheilus rhinocerous | reverse complement strand
TTTGCATTTCTTTGTGAACTATATTCCTGTATGTCCCCAGAGACAGCTACGCAAATGTGTTTGTGTGTTTGAGAGGACAATGCGTCGCTACACTAAATCACATTGGTGTACGTGTGTGTTTGTGAGCAACAGGCGTGTGATGATGATGATGATGATGACGGTTAAACTGGCAGGCTGAAGAAGAATCTTTGGTATCAGTGGCTGTATCACACACACCACTGTGTTTCTGTGAGGTAGCCACATTGATTCTCACTACAAACGAGGTGTGTGTGTTCGCTTTTTTCACATTTTTGCTTCACATCAGAGTTTCCAATGATACTGTTTAAGAAAAACTCGCTCTTCGCCTGGTCACGGCTCAATGCTTTCTTTGAAAATGCTACAGACATCTGCTGTCTTACCTGTCCAGAGCGAGACAGAAAGTAAGCAAAGATGACCGTCACCTGGCGAACGCGTCAAGAAGGGCCTTTTTCTCCGTCAGGAACCTTTTGGATTAGACAAAGAAACAATATCCATCTCTACAGCTGCGAGAGTTCAGAGTTCAGGAGTCCGTTTCTCCACAAATGTTCGTTATACACAACAATCCCTTTTTTTCTTCATTTCTCGTCGTCACAAGGTGCTTCTTTAAACTTAGTTTATGCACAACATAGCACAGAGTCCAGACGTGTGATACAAACTTTGTGTCTATGTAACTATTTTTACCCGCATCGTTATTATAGAGGAATAGAGAGAGAGAGAGAGAGAGGGAAGGAAAACAAGGAGGAAAGATATTTACAGTTTCATTTTCAGTACGTTTTGGTAAATGGAGCGATTTGGCTTCCAAAACAACGGATGAGTGTTTCTCAGCCCCTGTGGGAAGGATTTTGCATGATTTGTCGAATTCTCCCGCACAGACTCATGGGAAAGGAAGGGAGTCTTTGGATTGGGCGGCTCGCAGCCGCGAGCATCCTCTATGATTATCATTAAGGCATCTGTCGTTGGCACTCAATTATCATACAGTGACATTTTACCTTTAGGTTTGGCCACTAGAAGCTGCAGGTCTCCACAAACAGAGTACTATTTCTGTCTGCTAGTGTTCAGAATTGATTGCAAACTTAGTAAACAAAAAATTATTTTAAAGCACTGCATGCATATAGCTAGTCAGAAATACTATTTAAAAATATCTAACACCATGATAGTGTGATTAGAAATGTTTTTTCAATTTATATTTAATCAATTTATATCCAGCTACCAAAAATGTTATGAAAATTTGTTTTTTTCGGAATGTTCTCGAAACGTTCAAATCATCCAGTTTTTAAAATGTTTACTTTTTTTTTGTTTTGTTATGCGAACATTGCATTTTATAATTTTATATAGGAAAGTTACTTTTGTATGTTCCCTGAACATTTTGAAACATGTTGTAACATTTAAAAAAAAACGTTAGATGAACGTCCAACTAAAATGTTTTTGAAGAAAAACGTTCCATGAGTGATGTATAAATAATGTTTTTGTGCTGATGTTTTGAGAACGTTATTAAGGTCCAGAGAACTTTTTAAACAAACATTCCGTTAATGTTCTGTCTTGGTTATTTGAATGTTAAGGGAACATTCCATTTTATCATTTTGCAAACATTATTGAAATGTTACTTTTGAATGTTTTCTGAACGTTCTGAAACAAGTAGTAGCTTAATATTTAATAAAAAATGTCAGACAAGCATCGAAAGTTTCAAAAAAATGTTCCATGAACGATGCATAAATGATAATTTTATGCTAACGTTTTGAGAACTTTATTAAAGACCAGAGAACTTTGAATAAATGTTCTTTGAATATTACTGGAAGAACATTTGTTCATAACTTTAAAGGGGACCTATTTTAAAAGATGTCCCCAGAGTGAATATATTAAGTTTTTTATAGCTTGTTAAATTAGCGTGAACATCCTCTATGATTATCATTAAGGCATCTGTCGTTGGCACTCAATTATCATACAGTGACATTTTACCTTTAGGTTTGGCCACTAGAAGCTGCAGGTCTCCACAAACAGGAGAAAAATAATCGAACAGCTTTTACTCTGCGTTTGGTTACTGATTGTTTCATCTTTGGTAACGGAAAATACCTTTGGATATAAGACATAAATGTATGAAAAAAGCACATGGAAGAGAAGAAGTCCTGACATCTGACAGATTTATGCTGCCTTCAAGTCTTTCTGGGACGTTCCTACTTGAGAGTTTGGAAATTGCAATGAAAATAATGGGAAAATGCTAAATACTCTCATTCTAAATTGACTTGATTCAGGGTTATTAATTTTAGTAACTAAAACTAAAAACTATATATTTATTCATAAAAATAAAAATTCAGTACTTTAAATAAAATAAATGTTAATGGTAATTAAATATTAAAACTTACTTTATTTCAGCTAGTTGCCAAGGCAACATTTCTCATTTTCATTTAGTAACATTTAAAAAAAAACGTTAGATGAACGTCCAACTAAAATGTTTTTGAAGAAAAACGTTCCATGAGTGATGTATAAATAATGTTTTTGTGCTGATGTTTTGAGAACGTTATTAAGGTCCAGAGAACTTTTTAAACAAACATTCCGTTAATGTTCTGTCTTGGTTATTTGAATGTTAAGGGAACATTCCATTTTATCATTTTGCAAACATTATTGAAATGTTACTTTTGAATGTTTTCTGAACGTTCTGAAACAAGTAGTAGCTTAATATTTAATAAAAAATGTCAGACAAGCATCGAAAGTTTCAAAAAAATGTTCCATGAACGATGCATAAATGATAATTTTATGCTAACGTTTTGAGAACTTTATTAAAGACCAGAGAACTTTGAATAAATGTTCTTTGAATATTACTGGAAGAACATTTGTTCATAACTTTAAAGGGGACCTATTTTAAAAGATGTCCCCAGAGTGAATATATTAAGTTTTTTATAGCTTGTTAAATTAGCCACTTTTAGGGTATGACCCAAAATACACCATTTTGGTGTTTGTTCCTTTAAATGCAAATGAGCTGGTGCTCCAGCCCCCTTTTCAGAAAAGGGGGCTGAAAACCTACTCAGTTTAAAAGTCAGTCATCTGATTGTACTGTGCATAATAAATGAGCATTTATGAATTAAAATAACGACATAGCTGGTCTCCATGGTGCCTTCACATGCTATCACAAACATTATAAGTCCCGCTTGTGATTATGAGCTCAACAAATTCAAGCGGTCGACTTCACTTCACTTCACTTTTAACTACCACATTCCTATTTCCGATCATCCTGGCAGCACGTGAAGGCAGCATCAGTGAAAACAGGCAGAGACAATGATAGCTTTAGCAATTAGCCTTACAGAGTGCCAAGAAGCTCTTTCAGAAAGGCAATAGCACAGAGTCCAGACGTGTGATACAAACTTTGTGTCTATGTAACTATTTTTACCCGCATCGTTATTATAGAGGAACAGAGAGAGAGAGGGAAGGAAAACAAGGAGGAAAGATATTTACAGTTTCATTTTCAGTACGTTTTGGTAAATGGATCAATTTGGTTTCCAAAACAACGGATGAGTGTTTCTCAGCCCCTGTGGGAAGGATTTTGCATGATTTGTCGAATTCTCCCGCACAGACTCATGGGAAAGGAAGGGAGTCTTTGGATTGGGCGGCTCGCAGCCGCGAGCATCCTCTATGATTATCATTAAGGCATCTGTCGTTGGCACTCAATTATCATACAGTGACATTTTACCTTTAGGTTTGGCCACTAGAAGCTGCAGGTCTCCACAAACAGGAGAAAAATAATCGAACAGCTTTTACTCTGCGTTTGGTTACTGATTGTTTCATCTTTGGTAACGGAAAATACCTTTGGATATAAGACATAAATGTATGAAAAAAGCACATGGAAGAGAAGAAGTCCTGACATCTGACAGATTTATGCTGCCTTCAAGTCTTTCTGGGACGTTCCTACTTGAGAGTTTGGAAATTGCAATGAAAATAATGGGAAAATGCTAAATACTCTCATTCTAAATTGACTTGATTCAGGGTTATTAATTTTAGTAACTAAAACTAAAAACTATATATTTATTCATAAAAATAAAAATTCAGTACTTTAAATAAAATAAATGTTAATGGTAATTAAATATTAAAACTTACTTTATTTCAGCTAGTTGCCAAGGCAACATTTCTCATTTTCATTTAGTTTAACTTGAAGTATTAAAATAACTAAAATTGAAATAAAAATGTATAAAATCTATATAAACCTATTTTTTTTTAAAAAAGGAATAAAATTACAACAATGCAAAAAAATTGCTCAAACTTTAAAATTAAAATTCAAAATATAAAAATAAAAATTCAAAATAAAATAAAAAGATAACCGTGTATACATTATACTAAGATAACTAAAGCTAAAACTAATGTAAAATTAATTTAAAAAAAACAATATAGACTTTAAAAACAAAAATAACGCATCAAAATTAACAAAAACTAAAATCCTAAAGAAAGCAGGAAATATAAAAATAAAAACATTTAAAATATAAATAAAATTATATCAATGATACTAAAACAAACTGAAATAAAATTAATAAAAACTATGTACACATTTTTTTTTTTTTTAGTTTAAAAAAAATAATAAAAAATGACAAAACCACAACAAAAATTTTGAAATTTAAATCTAAAACGGAACTTTTAGTTTTAAAAACTAATTTAAAAAACTACAATAGTATATGAGTAATGCTAAAACAGCACTGACTTGAAGGCAGCATGACCTGCAGCAAACGAAGCGTGAGTTTCTGGGGTTTTCCAGGAGGTGGCGCCGTTGCTCTGTGCAGATGAAGCACTCTGTAAAACCCCTACGGTAAAATGATTCTTTAGGGGCCACTTTTAACTACCACATTCCTATTTCCGATCATCCTGGCAGCACGTGAAGGCAGCATCAGTGAAAACAGGCAGAGACAATGATAGCTTTAGCAATTAGCCTTACAGAGTGCCAAGAAGCTCTTTCAGAAAGGCAATTTGGAAAACAAATGCATGATACTTTCTTTGTCTGGTGCTGACATTCGCACACGAAGTGTTGGTATTGATCCCTAAACGTATAAGTGACTTTACCGATTTTTTCCAGGATATTTCCTTCGAAAATTAAACTTAAACACAGTGTCCTCAGCGGCTCAGATGGAGGGAGACTCCTATGTTCTTTGGTGCATCCCAAAATACAACACTTGTAATGCCTCTTTGGCGCTGACTTTGTATCTCCAGCAAGAAAACAGTAATAACGCTCTGCCGCATCTCACATTTCTGGGGTTTTCCAGGAGGTGGCGCCGTTGCTCTGTGCAGATGAAGCACTCTGTAAAACCCCTACGGTAAAATGATTCTTTAGGGGCCAATACAGAGGACTGATTGATTCTTTGCATCCCTTTATCATTGTGCTGGAGCAAGAACAAGGAGCCACGCTGGCAGTGAACGTACAGACTGAGACGGCGAGACACCTGAAAATATCTGACGTGATTTGAGAAGCTACCGCGATATGAATATCTAGATATATGTTTGAATATCCTGATGTGTCAAGGACATGTCAAAGGTCAAGGAGTCGAGAACCAAGGGTTGTGTGCTAAAATACGTATTGCCTTCTATTCCTTCTTTCCGCTGCTCTATGAGAGAGAGAAAATTCTGCTCGGCCAATCCAGAGACTGAGATGAGAGATGTTGTAGCTCAAATATCAAGCACAGGTGGGGGAATGACCGAAATATCCACGATGAGAAAGAAATACAAGGACTAATGAATAAAATAGAACAAATGCAAATGATTCATCCACATCCGCCGTGCCCGGAAGAGGTTTGTGAGGTTTGATGGGCGCCGTAGATCATCATCAGCTGCTGCTGCCCAGATGTTGCATCTGGCACAGGTTTCTCCGCATCCGAGACGCTCAAGCCTTGGAGAAAGTGGTCGCCGAGGTGCCGTGCCCGGGACTGACCGCATGCTCGTCCTGCCAGCGGTCCACGCATCTGCGGCGTGCGTAAGTGACTTTACCGATTTTTTCCAGGATATTTCCTTCGAAAATTAAACTTAAACACAGTGTCCTCAGCGGCTCAGATGGAGGGAGACTCCTATGTTCTTTGGTGCATCCCAAAATACAACACTTGTAATGCCTCTTTGGCGCTGACTTTGTATCTCCAGCAAGAAAACAGTAATAACGCTCTGCCGCATCTCACATAGGGCTGTGTTTATGCTAATAGGGCAGAGAGCGTCACAAATGGGCGGGACTTTTTCCCTAAAGTGATGTGTACATAGGGAGAATCTGTAACCGCTTGTTTGGAGAGATTGTTTATGATTTATTGGTATTATTAAAAAAATGAGTGGGTGGATTTTTACCATTATAGGCTAGTTGTTTTCACACTGCAGCCACACAACTGTGTTCAAACACTTTATAAAAGTGATTTTTGCATAACAGGTCCCCTTTAAGAGAACTGTCAGAATGTTTTGAGAATGTTCCCTGTTAGCTGGGTATAAATGTTGATATATATATATATATATATATACATTCATAAGAACATCTTCCTTTCTTATTTGGGCATAACAGGACAGAATGCTTAGATATCATCTAACGTTTTTTATTTTTTATTTTATTTATGACTTATTTGTGGCACTATGGGTTGGAGGCCTGGGGCATGTTATAGGGCAGTATACAAACGGGGAGGATCTATTTAGATTATTCTGTATTTTGTATTTAAAAAATAAATAAATAAACATAATGTTCAAAAAATATATAAAAACCATTTCGGTTCCCCAAAGAACCTTTCAGTGAACAGTTCTAAAAAGAACCATTTTTTATTAGTGTGAAGAACATTTTAATAGTCTAAAGAACCTTTTCCACCATAAAAAACCATTAGAGTTTCCATAAATGTTAAAGGTTCTTCATGGAACCATTGATGCCAATAAATATGTTTATTTTTAAGAGTGTGCATTTTGCAAGTCTATGCATTTAATGTGCTTTTGACATATACTTGACCGATATATTTGTAGTAGTGAAGCACAAACCAATATATTCAGTGACTCTGTGTGTGTGTGTGTGAGTGTGTGTGTGTGTGTGTGTGTGTGTGTGTGTGTGTGTATCCTGTGGGACTCATGTTTGAGAACCCTCAGTCAAAATCCACTCTTCCTCTACAGTCATCCAGAGGATTTACATTCATGTGTTCGCGCTCACAGCTGACTCTATAAAACACTGCCGATGATACGCCAAAGCCCAAGCACTTTCCGCTTTTAGCAACAAGCAGCACAGAGAGCAGGACAATCTGTCTGCGCAACCATATCATTATGTCAGCGTTTCACAGTCCTGCCTGTTATCATTCATTAAAACAAACCTAATCGTCTGCTAATGCACAGAACATCTCTCTTTGTTTCTTACTGTATAATTCTACGATTCCTTCTCTTGCATGCGTCTGTGCTTCTTGGGCACCATGTTTCTGTCTTTGTGCTGCTCCTGTTCCTTTCTCTTGCAGGCTGCCAGGAGGAGACACAGAGAAAGAGACGAGTGAAAATACAAGAATTCGACGTCCATAAAATCATGCATCCAGTAGAAAGCTGATAAAGGAAACTGTGAAACAGAGTACTATTTCTGTCTGCTAGTGTTCAGAATTGATTGCAAACTTAGTAAACAAAAAATTATTTTAAAGCACTGCATGCATATAGCTAGTCAGAAATACTATTTAAAAATATCTAACACCATGATAGTGTGATTAGAAATGTTTTTTCAATTTATATTTAATCAATTTATATTCAGCTAACAAAAATGTTATGAAATTTTTTTTTTTTCGGAATGTTCTCGAAACGTTCAAATCATCCCGTTTAAAACAAACCTAATCGTCTGCTAATGCACAGAACATCTCTCTCTGTTTCATACTGTATAATTTTACGGTTCCTTCTCTTGCATACATCAGTGTTTCTCTCTCACACACACACACACACACTCTTGCGGTGAGGGTTCCCCCAGTGAGATTGTGCTGAGGAGGCTGATGCCAGGCCGAGCGCTGTATGTCTAATTACAGAGAGCCATGAGCCAATCGATCTACCCTACACAGTCAAATCTGTTTACTGCTGCCGTCTAAAGCTGCAGCTCACTCATCCATCATATTCATATACCACCCACCCACACACACACAGTTATACTGTACACATACACCAATAAAACACACACCAACATGCAGAATCACTCAATCACTCATGCAGAATACTGACTCTACAGCAGTTCATACATGCATGCATCTATCTATCTATCTATCTGTCTGTCTGTCTGTCTGTCTGTCTGTCTGTCTATCTATCTATCTATCTATCTATCTATCTATCTATCTATCCGTTCATCTATCTATCTATCTATCTATCTATCTATCCGTTCGTCTATCTATCTATCTATCTATCTATCCGTTCGTCTATCTATCTATCTATCTATTCGTTCGTCTATCTATCTATCTATCTATCTATCCGTTCGTCTATCTGTCTATCTATCTATCTATATATCTGACTATTTCTATCTATCTATCTATCTATCTATCTATATATCTATTCGA
>NW_015661398.1:83891-93322 GCF_001515625.1 Sinocyclocheilus rhinocerous | reverse complement strand
ATCCATCCGTCCGTCTATCTATCTGTCTATCTATCTATCTATCTGACTATTTCTATCTATCTGTCTATCTATCTATCTATCGATTCGTTCGTCTATCTATCTATCTATCTATCTATCCGTTCATCTATCTATCTATCTATCTATCTATCTATCTATCTATCTATCTATCTGTCTGTCTGTCTGTCTGTCTGTCTGTCTATCTATCCGTTCGTCTATCTATCTATCTATCTATTCGTTTGTCTGTCTATCATTTTATCTATATCTATCTATCTATCTATCATTTTATTGTTCTATCTATGTATCTATGTAGACTAACATAACTAATACACACTATATTATTTAAATTATTAGTAGTCTATTAGGTAGTCTGTATACATCACTTAAACTTTATTGAGAAACGTTTAGAAACATTCTGTATATTTTAGGTTAGGGTTTTTTCAAATTACAAGAGCAGTATTTTGATTCATAAGAACATCGTGGCTGTCTTTGCTGGACAGATGTGAAGACAAACCAGATTCATCTGCTTCAGCAAATCATATATGGAGAGGTGAATGCTCAAATGACGGAAAATACGATATAGCGCAGCATTTGATGAGGACTCTCCCTCTTCTCTGACCCATATTTACAGCTCTTTTGTCTGATTGTCTCCTGTTTCTGTATCGAGCATCATTTCGGCTCTTTCCCACCAGCCTCCTCCCGGTGTCACGCGCTCCGTGGGGGATCAATACGGATCGATCGCCTGGGAAGGGGCCCTGATTACTGGACCACGTGCGCAAGAGAAAACAGAGGAAAATCGATCATTGCAGCTTTTATGGCAACAGCAGAGCGCAGACAGAAAGAAGAAAGACGCGCATTCTGCCTGGCGCATTAGACGCACTTTAACATTCAACCAGCAGAGATATGATCAAAACACTGAGCAGCCTACATTTACTATACAGTCCTACCGAGAGTATTTCCTGCTTTATTTATTTATACATTCATGATAATGGCCTAACATTTGATTATCTGGTTGCACTCAAATTTTGGTCTTAAAAATGAAAAATAGGCTATCTTTTCTACTATTTTGAACCTGAATGTTTTCAGAATCACAATTCAGGAGACATTCTGCAAGAAAAAGAAGCTAATATGATCCTACTAAAATTGATATTATTCACTCAATATTTAGCCACATAGGCCTGTTCATTTAGCAAATGCATAGGCCTATATGAGAATATAACAATAGGCTACAAGAAGCATTAAACGAAGTAGTGCCGCAAGAATAATAAAATGCCAGAGCAAGTGTACGTGCAAAACAGTACGGAAATGAGTCTGCAATTAAATATGCGTTCATTCAGTCGCTTGCATTCAATTTAACGTCGCGTCGCCACGTGCGTGTGGAGAGACGCTCGAGCCAATAATGTTTGATGTCAGTGGCGTGTCTAAAGCCGCCATTTTTAATAGTACAGATGGGATTTCTGGCTGAAGGGAAAACAGAAGACTGCAACGGGCGAGTAGACAACTTTCCTTTACTTGTGTGTAAAGACAGTGCATATAGCCTACCTAAAACACTGGGGAAATGGCCAACACTATAATTTCACGCACAGTTTATTCAGATCTCAAGCGTGGAACATTAACGAATGAACGCAATGCAATGCATGAATGTGGGCAAATAATAATTACCAGAAACAACAGGTTCAGACCACAAAATGCTGATCTATATGCCTCGAAAAGAGAAATGCATACTGTAGCAGAGCCTATATCTGTTAAGATGAAAGGAATTAAGCTGAAACCGATTGGGGAACTTCTTTATTTTAGACACCCAGAGAACGATGCATTTCATCTCTGCAGGCCAACAAACGGACCAAATAACGTTTCTCTACGATTAACCTTATCAAAGCGAATCTAGTTGCATAGCCTAAATAATATCCGTAAATGCAAAGGAATGACCTCTCCTCCAGATCCAAATGAGTTACAGCATATAAACCCTTTTATTGTCGTTTATTGTGACAACCGCGTTCAGTTGCTTCATTTTTAACCCTTTTTCTTACAAATTAATGGTCCAGGACCTTTCCATGAAGCATGTATTTAATATATAGGTCACACAGCAGCGCTTGATAACTCGGCATCTCCAGCTCAATAATAATACAGTGTGCAGCCCCTTAATACAGCCATAATTTGCTGAACATTTTTGTTTTTTTACAGTTTTACTGTTATTCCATTTTAATGCCGGTTGCAATAAATCAGACTCAATTGCATCAGAATTAGGAGCCATTTTAAAATAATTTCATACACTAAAATATGTTAGACAGCACATTGAGGGTTGTCTGTGACATCAAGACTACATAAACCCGCATTGCTAAAATAAGAAAATTATCCATATTGACTGTAGCTCATGTGAAGGAAGCCGCATGATCACAGAAAAGACATTCAATACTGGAAATGCGTGTGATGTTTGCAGATGACATTTTAATGGGCAGCGTCTGTTTAGTTTTGTAATCCAATGGTAAGCGCTGATATTGATATCTTATCACTCAGATGGATGAGTATAAACTGCTGCAGTTTGTCCTTTTTTATATATTTGCTATGTTCTTCTGAGTTCATATGGCAGTTTTTTTGAAAGAATATTAGAGTTGCCTAAATCAATATTCATTCATTCATCTAACTAATCTATTCATCACAATCTCGTGTTCTTTTGCTTAACCCTTTAACTAAAAACACTACAAAATGCTTCTTCTAAACAAGCTTTCTAGTGAGTATAATAACATGCTCTTGCTTTAAAAAAAAGTCGTTTAAGATGTGTAAAATTGTGAGGACGCTTCTTGTGTTCAACAGACTAATGCAAAAAGGTGGTTTGCTTCGGTAATGAAAAGGGTTGGAGATTGGATTATAATTGTTTCAGAAAATGATCCATTATACTTTTTAATGTGTAGGCATTTTTAAATGCTACCAAAGCAATTGTGCCAGATTAGGATTAGATGTTCTTTATTACAATACACTTTAGTCATACAATTAGACGTTAGCGCCATATTTAATTTTTGACATGAATGAAAACGAGGCTGGAATAGACATAAACAGTGCGTTCAATGGATTTGTTTAACAACATAGGCCTACCGAATGTTCATCTGATCCAACGTCTTTCAGAAAAAACAAAACTCCTTAAAACAGTTTTGAAAATCACGTGATTTCAGACCTCTTTACAGTGCGAGCCATGACTGTACGTCTATCCCTCACAGCCTCGTTTTCATCCGCGTTAAATTCAAGATGGAGTCTACGTCTCATGAAAATGCATGTAAATACCACGATTTTTGTGTATTTTGCGTGCTACTGACTTTGGCGTGCATACGATACGCACGTGTTTGACGTGCATATAAAACGAAGTTTTTGCGTGCATATGATACGCACTTTGTTGGCGTGCATATATGATACTCATTTTGGCATACATATAGGCTAATATGCACCTACCCCAAACCCCTAAACCTAACCATTGCATATAATATGCACGCCAAAGTCAATTTCTGCATATAAATAGTACGCCAAATAAAATATCATCGTGCCATTAAAACGCACATTCATTAGATTGGGTTATAAGTTCTAACAGAACCATGTGTGCAAAATAAATCCTTTTGTAAAGTTTCCGAAGCCATTACAGTTATTGTACATATGTGAGCATGCTGTCTGCTGAGGTGGGTGTGGTCTGTGTGTGCGTGTGGGCGTGGCGGAGAGAGCGGGGGGCGGGATCGATAACTAACCGCACCAGGCCGCTAACAGCTCGGCTCGGGATCGATGGCTTGAGCGGGGCGGTTCTGTTTTTGGGTGCGGTGCAACGAACCCTCTCCCGCGCGGGCCGGGCTACTGCTGGCGAGAAACAGTCATGTCAATCAAAGCCTAGTCAACACAAACCAGATCAACAATACACACCCATTACATGCTGCTGCGAGTTTATAGATTAATCATATTTAATCAATGCGTCTCATTTCTGCTGCTTAAAATATCAATGCAACAGTTTTTTTCTTGGCCAAACAATGCTAGTGGATTTTTTTTTTAAATCATAATACGGAACCAAGTTTCCTCTAGTGAATTGTTCACTGGCAGAAATTCTGAATTTAATAATAATTGTAAATGTATTTTACTTTAACCCGTAGGATCTTAGGCTATTTGATTCGGTTACATCGAATAATAAAATATTAAAATTCTGTAGAATTCCTTGATAAATTATTTTTTTATCTGATGAGTTCAGTGTGAGCGAAGGTAAAATGAAGCTGTGCTTTTGAGTGAACGTCAATGTTCATCATCGATACACAACAAAACAGCAAAAAAGGATTTGTTTGACAACAAAAAAGGATAAAGCGGATCCTTTAATTCGATTTTTATTTGAGTGTGTGTGTGTTTGACATCATGTCGTGCACACACGCCATACAAATCTGTTCTTCATGTTTTTCTGCCAGTAGCACAAATGAAAATAAATTTTTTTCGACTTTTCGTTGTAAAAAAGAAAAAAGAAAAAAGGAATTATAATTATTTTCCATAGTCACGTTCTAATACGATATGCACTCACATAAAATGTATTAGTGAATTGTGCGTTTGTTATTAAAGGTCCGTAATGTCAGCACGTGCGATGAGTAAATAATAATGAAATTAAATGGAAGTAACAGATAAAAAATAGGTCTCGGTAAATAAAATGACAAGTGGTTTTCTGTGAAATGAAGAAGAAACGAGTTATCTGACGGCCCAGTAGGCCTATTTCAGGAATTAAAATCATGTTTAAAAATTGATTATTACTATAATATTTTATGTCAACCAATTAATAAAATAATAATGATAAATAATAACAAAATATTATATTATTCGAATTATAAAGCATTGCTATTTTTAAATGCAGGCAGCCTCATAGTTTCAAACACCTCAGAAGTATTAATTTTTGTAATGCTTGTTTTAGATATTAAATAGCACTTTTACGAATGCAGACAGTAGTCAATATTTGCTTTGTGGATCTGCTCGAATAATTCAAAACAACATGTCGAGAATTTATGCGCAAGCATCTCATATGCGAGTTTGAGTTTGTGTGTGTGTGTGTGTGTGTCTGAGTGAGTGAGTGTGTTTGAGCGTCTTTCTTTCTCAATGCCAGTTATTATTTTAAAAGTTAATTATAAATAAATAATCAATCAATCCACTGCTTTATATCGTGCATAGAAATCTTTTTAGAAAAGTACTTTTCAAATTATTGCTTCTCACATCTGCTAAATAAATGCATTACTATGGATATTATGTGATGGATTGTTTCTAAATAATCTGAATTTATACCTTAAGGTAGCTTGATTTAGAATCAACTTTATTTAATGAGACTGAGATTTTATGAAGTCTTAATATAGAGGTTCATATTGTCTTAAAAGTTTACTCTGGCTTTAAGACGCAGTTTCTTTTTTATTTTAGCTTTAATGTGCTGAAAGAATGTAAAAGTACAATTCTTATCACATTCATATTAAAATACATTATGTCCATTACATTAAAACATCTTTATAAAATCTCACACAGACTAGAAGGCCCTTCATAACCATTCTGATTATAATTAGATCAGATAATATGAACTATATCAGTGAGCGGGTTTGGTTTTGTCTAATATGAGGTTTTCTCTTTGTCCAGGTCAGGGTGAGTTCGTCTTTGTCTTGTGGCTTTCCTAACTGGTCTCCAAAATCAATTTCTCAGTGGACAAACATCTGACAGACCAGATCCATCCCCAGCAGCTCAATTAAACGCCATTCATAGACAGTTTGATTGATCCGAAAGCCAAGAAGTCATTGCAAGAGCAAACCATCACTTGCAGATCTTAAATTAACCCTGTGCTTTATGTATGCGTGTTATTCTCGAGTGTGTTTTGGTCGCTAACATTTCTCACACACACACACACACACACACGTCTAAACGATTACATAGACTGTTTTATATCAAACTAAACATGCATTTTAGAGTATAAAAACATTATTTGCATCATGTTTATCATGTTTTTAAGTGTGCATTTGTCAGATTTAATTTGCATTTGAGGTCAGCTGTATTCCTCAACTGTAAATAAGTATGTACAGACAAGGTTTGCATTGCTAGTTTCTAATGCATATTATATATCTGTACTCATCCTTGATTTTGTAATGGTAAAAGAAACATATGAGACGCATAGATATGTCCTATTAAAACTTTATATATACAGTATATATATATAATTATTGTATTAGAATATGTGAATTTTAAATCGGAAATGTTTTGTTTGCATCAGTTTGGTAGTTTGAGCTTTCAGAACATTGATCTGTTTGTTTGAGTTCCTGTCAATCATTCTTTGGGGGCGGGACTTTCTGATTGTCCAGCCAATGGCAGAGTTGGAGTGCTTGTGAAGCCGGTTTTCTGCACTGAAATGAATCCTGATAAATGTGTTTGAGAGCAGGTGACATGAGGAGTATATTCCAGGATGTTTGCAATCATTTGCTTTTTAATAAAAAACAGTATGTGGAACAGAATGCATTATGCAACGATAAATGTATGCTACATCGTAGTGTGCTCTACTTATTTAATGTGCATTTTGGCAAATGCAGGTCAGATATTCAATTTCATTTTGAAGTAGTTTCATATTACAGTAGTTTTTCGGCATGATCGTGTTTACATGCACTCAGAAATAAAGGTACAAAAGCTGTCACTGGGGCGCTACCTTTTCAAAAGGGACACTTTTGTACCTTATTTACCCCTAAAGTGTGCATATTAGTGACTAAATGGTACATATTAGTACCTTTTAAAAAGGTAAAGCCCCAGTGAGAGATTTTGTACTTTTTTGCTGAGAGTGTACAATATTGCCAAAGCATTATACACAAAACTATCTATATACAATAATATATAACTATCTAATATACAATATAAGAAGAATATCAAACAAAAGATAATAAGATAATATAAGCTATATGATATAAATAAAAATAAGAAATAGTAATATATATATATATATATATAATAGTAAAATATAAAGAAATAGTATTCTGAACGCAGCTCTGTTGTTAGTATGTTAGTATCTCCCACAGACTGAAAAATTAGCTGTACTCTTGGATAATTTGCTGTGCATTAATTTGCAGTAGTCTTACTATTTTTACAATATATAGTATGAAAACTAGCATCCAAATGTTACAACAGCACATTAAACATAATACTGTATCCCAAAATGCAATGTGCTCGACTCAACCTTGCTTTTCCAGTTTGATGATTAAACCGGAAGTAGTATGTACTGCGCATTTAAATGTAACATGAACTATACATTGTAAAACAGTCAAATTTACTAAATGAAACAAGTTCATTTTACTCGAATATTACTTAAAGTTCATTGTACTTAATAGAAATGAAAAATTAAGAGATAATACAGTATAAGAATAGCATAACAAAAAGTATTAAAATAAAGTGCTAAGGAATTAATAAAATAAGATAAAAATAATAAATATATGTTAAAATTATAAATAAATACAAAAATTATATATAATGTTATAATGTGAATTAAAATAAGATTTAAAAAAATATTAAAATTTATACATTTAAAATTTTTTTATTAAGATTATATATGTATATTACATGCTCAAATGTGCATACTGTGAATAAAATGCTTATATTGTACTGCAGAAATAGTATACTAATCTAAACACAGCTCTGTTGTGTTAGTATATTCTTCATCTCCCACAGACTGTCATGTGTGCGTTTGTGCATGTGTTTGTGTGTGTTTCAGAGACCGATCTGTTGATGGGAAAGCTGGTGGTGTTGCAGGGAAGGTGTGTGTGTGTGTGTGAGAGAGAGAGTGAGTGTGAGTGTGAGTGTGAGTGCGTGTGAGAGAGAGAGTGTGAGTGTGAGTGTGTGTGTGTGTGTGTGTGAGTGTGTGTGTGTGTGTGTTGCACGGCTGGCTGCGGCTGCTGGCGAGAGCCCCAGAGATACAGGAGCGAGCAGGGAAAGGAAATCAATACAGATTCAGCGCAAGTCAGATAAGCCTTAACAATGTGCAGCGCAGACGCACTCTATAACCCAACCTCACACACACACCACAGTTTTCCTGCATATGCACAGGTAGAAGCGTTTAAACATGCGACCAGACCGCCGTATGTTCATGCACATTCACACCTGTGTGTTTTCACCTTTAACACACACGCATGGACAATGACACCAAATATCTCAGAGCACTATAGTGGAAATGCACCTGTTTTGCATTGTTCTAATTTCATACTTTTTTAATTTACTTATGAAAATGCATCTTAATATTTGCATGTGTATTTTGTATCGGCAAACATAGCCTGATGATCTTATTCTCCAGCATGATTTGCGATGATCAGAAGAGCATCTTGAGCTTCAATGGGAAATCTGACAATAAGTATAAAGAATCACATGATCAAAGACTCTGTTAAATGGTTTAAAGTGTTTTGCAATCTCAAAACTTTGTCTATTTCTGGGTTTAAATCAGATTTTGAATCCTGGATCTGCACTTCATGCGCTTCTAACACGTTAACTTTTATATATTCTCTTATGAGGACATTTTATTTAATGATATGTGAATATATTTGAGTACTTTTATTAATATTCTTTTTTTTTATGTGAATTTTTTGGGGTGTTTTTGTGAATCAAATGCTCTTATGTGGACATTTTATTTAATCATATTTTATAAAACCTTCCCAATTATATTCACGCATAACTTATCAAATTTATTTACTAATATGTGAATATATTTTTGAGTTCCTTTCTCGATCAAATGCTCTTATGAGGACATTTTATGTAATTTTATTTAATAAACCCACCCTAAATATATTCACATAAGATTTTATTATATTTATTTAATGATATGTGGAGATTTTGGGTATGTTTTTATTAATCAAATGATCTTATAAGGACATTTAATTTAATTTGATTAAACCATCCAAAATATATTTACATATAATTAATCAAATTTGTTTAATTATATGTGAATATGTAAATCTACCCCAAATATATTCACATATAATTTATCAAATTTATTTAATGATATGTGAATTTTTTTGTGTGTGTGTATTTTTATTGTATTTATTTTTGTCTTTTTTTTTAATCAAATGGTCTTATAAGGACATTTTATTTAATGATATCTATCTGCATATATTTGGGGTATTTTATTAATCAAATGCTCTTATGAGGGATGCTATTTAATGATATGTGAATATATATATAATGGAATTTTTATTAGTCAAATGCTCTTATGAGGACATTTTTTTATTTTATTATTTTTTTATTGCATCATATGTAAATATATTTGAGTGTTTTTAATCAGATTGATTGAATCTTATGTGAATATATTAGTGCTGGTTTTATTCATCAGATGCATGCACGCAGGATAAATGGTGTTAGTTTGTGTGAACACAATGCAAGCGCATCTTCAACCTTCAGATCTCACTTGTATTTGCTGACAGGCATAAATGATA